>NC_022028.1:42019627-42032036 GCF_000317375.1 Microtus ochrogaster | reverse complement strand
CATCACTAGAGGCCTCTGTATGTCTCCTTTAGTTCTTTCTATAACAAAATCCACAGGCCAGGCGATCACAATATTTCAATTAAGGAAATAAATGACGACCCATAACTGAAAGGTTTGTCAGGAGTCCAGTATGGAGGGCTATCCTGGTGGTATACCCTTTATTTGGTAAAATAAGACAAATTAACCATCATTACCTCCATTCGCACGTGTGATGTTTTAGAGTCAGTAAATGGCTGGGGCTCTTAATATAGCTCTGTTATAACTCAATAGGTTGGAGACCATGAGAGAAAACAGATGGTTTATGATGATTACTTCCCCTACACCCAGAACATTCTATAGAGAGCAGTACTTTTCTAACTTTGCATCTTTGAACGTAGAATCACAACGTGGTCCCCCAGAAATGGCAAGGGCTCTTTTATCTTAAACATGCACATACATATATATTCTGTTTAACGAGCTATCTAGGTTTATGCAAACATCAAAACTAGAACTTATGAATGGCAAGTATGACTGAATCTCTAAAACTGTACACTGCATTTGGCTCGAGTTCCCATAGGCTATGAAAGGCTCACTTGGGAACCACAGCCACAGAAATCAGTACTGTGAGCATGAGACAAATTTCAAATGATTTTATCATTGCCCCATTTTCATACATTTAGTAAAGCATCCTTCTTCAAATCTGCTTGCAAAACACCATAAGAGATTGCACGTCAAAACTACATGCTGGTGTGCCCTCCAACACAGGCTGTGTGGAACATGCCTGTTTCCCTAATTCACATGTAGGATGTATTATTTAGGACTATCCAGAGCAGAAACAAAACAAAACTGTAGATAACTACTTAAAATGATAATTTTCTTCTTAAAATGATTCATTTGTTTTCTTGACTTCTGGGAATAATTGCATATTGCAGAGAAGCTGTTGGTCATAAGGTCCTTTGTGTTTGTAGCAATAGAGCAGGCTACCCATGTGCAAGAGAAGCCTGCTTCTATTCCTTTACTGCTCCAGAGCTTAGGGATAAAGGGCTATGTAGCAAACCCACATAAACGTCTAACAAATGATCACCAGACAAAGCTACAGGGCAGAACTGCTCTCTGCTCCATCAACAGAACTTTCTGGGCATCATTAGAGATACCGGTGACTGATGAGAGTGTCAGGTGTTGGGAGTGGAGGGCTTGTTTGCCCTGAGATTGTGAACAGAGCATATAATCTATCATTTAAACTAGAGCACTCTGAAGAAAGGGAACCGTCTTGACAACTGGACAGAGACAGAAGTCACAAATAGACCCCAGGCCTGATCCATGCAGATCACATAGTTACTCTATTTGCAACCAATTCATCAAAAGAGATAAAAGCCAAACAATGGTCAATTATACTAAAAACTGAATGTTATCCGACCTAACACACACACACACACACACACACACACACTGGCCTGTGCATGCAGGTGAGATAACAGTACTGATGGTTTTTAGCTAAGCAACTGCTTAGCTAAGTTTTAAAACCTTACTGTCCTCTAAAGTTGGTTAGCAATGTGACTTTAATCTTTCCATATTTTAGATAGAACGTTACGTGTTTTCACTAATAATTGCATCTCAACTCTCATTATCAATGCTTATTCCTGAGTAATCAGCATTCCATTTTGTTACGAAGATATCTTTTGCATAAACAAAGCATTAGGCCAATTTTCTTCATTTATTTAGTGTGATATATTTACTTCTAATCACATTCTTCATCATTATTAATGCTTCATTTTGCTTGAAAGATTTCCCCCAAGCAGTTGCCTGTAAGTCTTATTTCTATCCTTAAAGGTGGTATTAGCCGTCACCAACTTGAGTTGGCTGTCTCCTTCACAAATGGGTGTTGATACTAATCCTAGAACTGCTTCGCGTGACATTATTAAAGGCCCTCAAGGTTACCCGATTGCTGCACAAGCTAAGCACTCACTGTAGTTAAATGTGTTCTCCAAAAGTCTCAAGTACATGAAGCTTAGAAGCTGGGTCCCTGTGGCTGTGTAGGGAGATGGTGGTCCCTTTAAGAGGGAGGCCCATGAAGATCTAATTGGGTCATTAAGTGCTGTCCTTAAAGGGAGTGATCTTGTTTTCACAGGACCTCCGCTTAGCTTGGACCAGAGAGGAAGCCTGGTCCTTGAATCTTTGGCTTCCTGTATGATCATGTGACCTCTTCAGTATAGTTTCTTGTCATGGTGATGCAACAGCAAGGAAGCCCTCACTGAAGGCTAAACGAACGGACTGCCTGTCCTTGACTGGAAGCCCTCAGAATGTCAACTGAGCAATTCTCCTTTCTTTTGGTAGACTACCCAGGCTAAATAGTTTGCCATAGGAATAGAGAATAGACAGATGCATCTCTAAATCTCAGTCAATAAACGGAAAAGAAAATGTGTGTGTGTGTGTGTGTGTGTGTGTGTGCGTGTGTGTTTTACTCTGATCAGAACCCAATGGGCATTCCTAAACACTAGGGCATTCCTCCTATGAGCACTGATTTCCTTCCATCTCTTTGCCCTTGAGCTAGGAAAGGAGAGTCGTGGGTTATATCTACTCATCTTTGTTTAGCCACAATTGATTAACGTAACCAAACCTCACTGCCCTAGACTGCAGTGTCGCAGTATTGCCAAGAGTGAGAGAAAACAGATCAAATAGATGTCTAGCCAGCCTGGGCCACATGGATATTTTTCCATCACACATGTTTGGTACATCAGGCTATCACTGTTCCCAGAACAGCTGCATTCAGAATCAACTCTCAGTTTCATCTTCTTCTTGTGAGAACAGGATCACCCTTACAGAGGTAATAGACCAATAGACTCAAACATGGCCGTAACTCATTCAAACTTTTTGAATCTTATTGTCTCCATCCTTAACTTTATATAATCGCTAGGCACCATTCCTGGCACACCAGACACTCAGGCAGTTATAACGAGGTCCTGTGACTTTATAACGGAATCTTACACAGCAGCCTGTCATTCACTAGAGCACTGTTTTGCGGTGGTAACCCTCTTACCAAGGAAATGAAATTGACATTTCATGGACTTTGAAGCATAAACTTTAAGGCACCAGTCACCTTTCACAGTGCTTATGGATTCCTTTGTTCATGCAAGAGTTATCAAAACGTAACCGGTGGCCCCTAGTGCTACCTTGATGCCTGCCAAATTCTAAAGATAATCCATCTCATTTATCAATATATTATACGGTCCTCTCTTTCATTTAGAAATACTGTACAATTGCCTCATGGGAGTATGCAATTCTGGGCTACCTCTAATCTCTTCATCAGATCCATCTAGGAGTTCTATATCTGTATTGTGTTAATTTTTATAAATTTGTTATATCCTATTATACTAACACTTATATGAATACACCACTGTTTGTTTTTCTGTTTTACTGATGATGGACTTCTTGGCTACTTTAAGCATGAAGATATCGCAGTGATGCTATAATTCTGCTGTTCCTGCAGACGTCTTTTTGGATTACATGAGAACACATTTCTGTTAGTTATATGCCTAGACACTTTTGTCAATTTACATCCATAATAGGAGTGGATGAAATCTCCCATTTCCTCACCCTTGCCAACACATGGTATCAATAATCAGGTGTGTGAAGGGGTTAATTTACATTTCCTGATTGTTTTTGTATAATCCATTTCAGCAGGTTAGTACCATCATTCATGCAGCCACAAGCTGGAAATCAAGCTTACCCCCTCTTATTCCTTTACTTTTAGATAGTGTTTCTGAAATCTCTGAGAGGACTATCAGTTATCTCAATTCTCTGGGCAGGGCCTCATTGTTGCTCCTTAAATGATCACACATAGATTCTTTTTCTTTTGTCTCCAGATAAAGATCCACCCGATCAAAGACCTCAAACCGTATCTGCATGTTCCTGTCATGTTCAGCATGCCCATGATGTCCTCCCCATCACATGACCAGAGAACATCAGAGCCTCTTCAAGGGCACACAGGACCTGCCTCTGCCTGCCTTCCCCTTCATAAGTGCTCAGATTTGTTTCCCACTGACTTCACACTCCACCGCCAGATTCGCAACTCAACCTTCCTTTCCCTCCAGAAACACGGTATCAGCTGCCTCTTCTTGCTCCAAAATCCACTTGACACATCTTGCATTGCTTCTTCAAAATTCCCAGTTTATGCCAAACCATGAGGTATTTCTTCTCCACAGAACATTTTTATTTTAATAGAGAGTAAAGAATAACAGTTTTTGGAATAATAGAATTTCTAATATCAATATATAGAAAAACATGAACTTATATCATAAAGCATCCATTCAGTGCATAAAACCAGCCCTTAAAAGTGCAGCTCTTGAAAATATTTAGGAAAGAAAAAGGTTTCTATACCAATGTAAAGCCTTATATTAAGTTCAATTTCAGATGGACCAGAAGTTTTTAGAAGAAAATATCTTCTGAGAATAACTTTATGATAGTATAAGCCTTTCTAAGCATTATAGAGAAGAAATTATGGAAGAAAATATACATAAACTTAGTTACACTGAATAATTACAAATTAAAAAAATTTTAAATGTCAGTATAAATAAGGTTAGAAAACAAAGTGAACTAGATGTGGGAACTAGATTTCTACATATTTTTACTGTTGCTGAAAAGGACAGGACTTTGTAGAGACCACTGTAGCACTTGAGCCCAAAAGTAGAACCATTGACAAATGACATATGGTGACATTGTTTATGACATTCTTGAAAAGAGAGGTTCATTAAATTCTTTATAAATTTTCTTTAAAATGTTATTTGTATGCACCCGTGTGTGTGTGTGTGTGTGTGTGTGTGTGTGTGTGTGTGTGTGTGTGTGTGCGCGCGCGCGCGCGCCATGTCTGTGGGAGCTAGAAGAGGCCAGAAAAGGGTATCAGATTCCCCGGAACTGGAGTTCTAGATGTTGGGGGACCAGTGTGTGATGCTGAGAACCAAGCAGTTCCTCTGAGAGAGGAGCAACAAATGCTCTTAACTGCTGTGCCAATTCTCCAGCCACACAGTCTGCTTTGAAAGCAGTTTTATTTGTGAGGAGGTAGGCATGGGTTAGGCACGATTTTGAGCCTTGTGCATGTTAAAATATGCAGCAGGTCTTCAGGCTGAAGTGGAGATCTCAGAGGCTGCAGATTCTGAAGCAGGAGACAGTGACATTTTTCTCCCTTGCCCTTTTGAAACGGCAGCACCTCCTGTCATAGGGTAGAGGTCCAATAAATATTTGGAGGAAGGAAAGGTTCAGCAAAGAGGGAAAATGAGAAGAATTCTGGGAAGGTGTTTGAGGAGCCAAAATAGTTATAGTTTTTAAAATCCATTTTGGGTCACTTTTATTCTTAAACTGTTTTCCCCTTTTCTGTTGATTATCTTCCTCTAAGGAGTACGTACACTTAAAAAAGGTTTTTTTTTTTAAATAAATAAATGCTTTGCAGATAGCTGTGTATTATCACAAAGTAGTCTGAGGCTGCGGAGAAAGAGCCTTTACACGGGCAAAAAGCAAGGATGGATTGGAGTTCCACTTGCAGTTTAACGCTCTCTCCCTCTCTCTCTCTCCCCACAAGAAAGGTAACCACTTCATCCTCAGCTAACAACAGAGATCGCTACTCTAAACGTGACAGATGGCGCCCAAGTTCCCAAGGCAGCATTCCTCTGGCAGCAGGTCCCTGGAACAAGCCAATTCCACCTGAGCCTCCCCGTGGAGAATCGGTCAGATCCAGACCAACTCCCATTCTCCGGGCTTTGACCTAGTTGCTTTGCTTTGCTGCCTTCTCCCCCTGGCCTTTGCGAGCTTTCCCCTCGGTAGCTGATTTCCATCTTATTGGTTCTCTAAGCACATGATCCAGTTCTAGTTTCTGCGACAGACAAAAAGAAACACGTCTGTCTGCCAGGAGAGGAAACAGGATGCTCAAAGTGCTGGTCTGTCCCACACAGAGTTCTTCTGTCTGGATCTCCTCCCAGAATCCTTTGGAGAAGGAGCCGCTGCCAGTGGGGTATGCTTTTTCAGAAGGGATTTGGCAAGGCAGAGTTTGATTTCTCTCTGTGCTGTAGGCTCACTCAGGGCAGATTACAGCGATGCAGCCATTTTGGGGTTTGCCCTAAACACCTCTAGGAGCCAAGCCTCGTGCTCAAAGTGTTATCTGACCAGGTTGGAGCCAGGCAGGCTCCAGGCAGGCTCCAGTCAGCCGAGCCAAATGATTTGTGCTTACAAAGGCCTTCCAAATTTTCCTCTAATGTTGACACAGGCTACTTATTTCTGAGTGACTAGAAACCGAGTTAGCACTGGCCATTTTTTTTTTTCAAGCAGTTGGTCATAGGCTTAGAGAATTGGTGCCTGTGACGACCTCAGTCTTGCTGATTTTTGTGGGAGAAGTAAGCACAGTCAGGGTTCTGACCTCACACGGCACTCACCCACTGTCTGCCCGCCTGGACTACTCTAACGTAGGATTCCTCAGGCACCAGACTGAAACAGAAATATTAAAACATATCTTTGATTGTATTGTGGTGAAAATTAAGGTCACAGATTTAACCTCCTAAACGGTCACTGTCCTCCTAGCCAGGCAGACAAAATGAGGAGCCCATAGACAGCCCCGCCTCGGAGTTCCCACCTGCTTCGTGTTTGGGAGTGAGAATAGTTGTTGTTTGCTATTTTGGGCGTCTGGCTCACAGTTCAAGCAAATGGTCAAGGGGGGGAGGGGTCCTTTCCATAAGATGGTGTTTTGCTGTTAGTGGCCTCTTCCAAAGACGGAGTTTTATCTTTTAATCTAAGTAAACAAATATATTAAGACACAGAGAGCCTATTTTACTACATTTAGGGGTTCCTTGGGAGTATTTCTGGTAGAAGAGAGGTGAATGGGGGTGGGGGGGTGAGGGGGGTGGTGGCTCATACTTAGTGTACTTGGCTGCTTGTCCCAAAAATCTGATACAAAGTAACTCAAGTTGGTGAGTAACTCCAGTAACTAGAAGACTGTTAGGGAAGCCCAGGTCAGGGAGTATAACACCAAAGATCCAGGTTTTAGGAAGCGGAACTACAGCTATGGAGGATCCAATGTCCAGAAAGAGAGCATTGAGAGCTGACCCTTTCTTTGCTTTCTCTTCTTCAGCGGCCCGCGTCAGCGGTCCTTTCTGTGCCGTGTATTCTCTTTACTGAAGGTCCAAAGCTGGCTTCACTATTGGTTGTGGGTTGACTCTAAGGTTCCTGGAGATACTCATCAGAGAAGGCCCAAGTCCTTAGGGAAAATGGTGTAGTCTTGTGTCCAGCCTACACACGTTCTTCAGACTTCAAACTGTCTCCAGACTACATCCAACACTTAGGACCATGTAGACACCATGCGTAAACTATTTATTTAGGGGATTAGGACCGTGTCCAGTAACAGCGCTATTGTTCTGAATATTTTGGTTCATGTCTGGCTGAATCCGGTGAGCTGAAGCCACAGACATGACAGGCAATTTGTGGTTATGTGGCATTCACTCTGTTCAATCCTAGCCAGAAGCGATCTTCTGCCACACTGGTGTCCTGCGGAGGCACGAGTCTTCCTGCTGTGGGTTAATTACCACGCCCTGGCCAATCACTGGGACCTCTGATTGGTCCACCTGAGGCTGGTTCATCACAGCTCCATGGATGACTCTGCCCCGAGGGACATCTCTCTGAAGATTTCAGCGGCTCTTCAGTTTTTAGAATGTTCCTCAGAGGCCCACTGACACCCAAGTCTAAGTCCATCTTAGTACATTGACACCATTTACTCTGCAATCTGAGTGAATCTCGGTACCCTAGCTACGTTGCCTGTCTCCTTCTGCCTGTTCCTGAGCCATCTATGAGGCTGAATCCTGCTTACTGTCCAACATGTCCTTCCTCTGCCGCATCCTTCTCAGGCGTCTTCTCTCTCCTGCAGTTCTCCACTACTTCTTGCTCAAATTGCTGTAGCTTTTAGTCCTCAAACTGGGGTGGCTGAAATGCTTTGTTTATACAACCAGCAGTCTGTCCTCACCCAGACTTTGAGCTATGCTCACTTTCACCCAGGGCTGAATCCAATCCCCTCCACTTCACAAATGAGTGGAGAAGGAGCAGGTGAAGAACAGCCAAGGAGGGAGAAAAGCCATTTAAATTCTAGCACGCTTTCATGTACTCTAGAAAAGAGTTTATAGGCTTCCCTAACTCCAAATCCTCCAAACAGTTTGTGTTGGAAACATATGTGGAAATCTGAGGGCAGCAGTTGGGGGCAAGCCTCAACATTGTATTTAAATTAATTAAACTACACCTAGCAGCTGGTGTGTCAGGAGGGCGCTTAGAACAGCTGAATGATGTAACTGGGGATAAGAAAATTGAGGGATTTCAGGCAGAAAAACACGTGTCTTGCATTTTTCCAGACAGTACTAATTTGAAATGACCTGTAGCATTGTCTTCTTGAGCCCACTAGTGTTTGCTAATTTCCTATTCTGGTTATCCGACGTAGAGAGAGATGGTAACAGTACACAGCATTAACTGTCTAGTTGCTCACTGAATGGAATTAGCAGGGTTTCTATGGACCCAAACCTGGAGTTGCTCAGGAGGATAAACCACAAAGAAAGACAAAGGGAAACAAACATGCAAGTGATTAAACACCCAGCATTGCCGTGTGAAGATGAGACACCAGGACATCACAGTTTACTACAGGACTTAGTGTCATAAACACACACACACACACACACACACACACACACTCTCTCTCTCTCTCTTTCCCTCTCTTCTCACAGTTATGGAGACCCAAGACATAAAAATCAAATGAGTAATCTTTAAATGTTGGTAATGACTTTGGATTTTAAGAAAAAACTAAACTTTTGGTTTGTGACGCTGGATGATCTTTTAAATCAGCTGTGTTGATTCACTACAATCCCCCTGCCATCTTTCCTCTTTAGATTCTGGCTCAAAATAGTTCTGAAGTGAAAGCTGTGTGAAGGCTTTTTAAGAAAAGCTTCCAAGTCAGCTCATATTCAGGAGTCTGAGCTTGTGAAGGAGTTTCTCAGGAAAAGGTTCTGATGTAAACTAAGCAGTCATCTGGAAAATGCTGGTTCTCGGACCCTGCCTGGGGAGCACTGAATCAGAGTCCCTGGATGGGAACAGCACTTTAAATGTCCCTCAGAGGTCTCCCATGCTCACACCAATGTTGGAAATTCATGCTCAGTTTCTGAATTAGGATATATACTGGGGACCACTAATATTCACCTTATTACACATTTATAATAATCTCTTGATTATGCAGGATGCTCTGAGAACTGGTGATTCTTACGGCTTTCGTTTTGTATTTTACCTTGAGAAATCCATCCTTCAATTAAGAGAGCTTCCCATTTTTAACACCTAATCACAAATACCTACATTGCCAAAGAGGTGACAGTAAACTTACTGGGAGGGGTGGGGCAAGGACTCACTGGCTCAAGCACTTGCTACAGGAGTATGAAGACCGGAGTCCAAATCCCCGGCGCCCACTTAAATGAAGAGGTATGGTTGGTTGCCCATTCTGTAATCCAGCCCTTGGAAGGCTGATATTGGGATCCACGGACCAAGCTGGTTAGCTAGATGAACTATATGAGCAAGCTCTGAGTTCAATGGGAGACCCTGCTGCAATGAACGTATAGAGAACACGTAAGAACTGAACATCAACCTCTGGACTGTGCATTCGTGCACTCACAACTGCTGACACGTTTGTGCTTGCACACAGGTGAGCTTGCACAGATAAAACACACACACACATACAAAAAAGGTCTCAGTATTTGCATCGGAGACCCATTAACTTCTTGTAAAAGAGTCCCTAGGAGAGGTGATGTGTGTGTGTGGGGGATGTCTCGATTGATAAATCAAGCCCTTCTCTTGTCAGCACAAAGGGCTTAGTCTAAAACTCCTGGGAAGGATTGTGCAAGCCTGGGAAGTGCCTATAATTCCAGTTCTGGGGAAGGGAGGAGAGGGGCTCCATGGGGTTCCCTGGCCAGTCAGTCCAGCAATGTGCCCGTGAGAGAGGCTATCCCAACAGCAACATTAGAGGGCACCTGAGGAACGCTTCCCAGGGCCTTCGCCTGACCCTCACACTCACCCACACGTGTGTTGCATGCACTCTCACACACAGCTGTATCCCACCAACGCCAAACACACAGAGAGAAACACACAGAGAGAAGTAGAAAAAAACATGCAGATCATGAGCATGCAGCATGGGAAATGAACTAAAACAAGCAAACGAACAGGAAAATGTTGAACTTCAACTTTCTGTTGGAGGATCCCAATTGTAAAAGACTCCCCACGGAACTGCTGCATTTGTTTGTTTGTTTTTAAGAAAAATATACACAGTGCTGTTAGCAATCTGTACGTTTTGAGGAAGCGGTCAGTTTACTGCCCCGACTTCTGCCCAGTCCGCTCAGCTCCACCATCCCTTCATCTTGGCTGTTTTCTTCAGCTCTCATGTCTCAACAGTCGTCTGGGTGCTGCTGGGGCCTAACCAGGCTACTGCACACCCCATGACACTTCTGTACCTATGCAGCTGCACTAAAGACACGGCAGGGTCTGGTACAATCAGGAATTTATCAATGTGTACTGACTTGTCTCCTTTCTCCATTGTGTGTGTTCATGTGTTTGTGGTGTTCCTGGGTGTTCATGTGTTTGGAGTATTAATGTGTGTTCATGCGCTTGGGATGTTTGTGTCTGTATGTGCATGTTTGCACGTGTCTGTGTGCACATGCTTGCTTCCTTGGCATCTACATATGTTTCTGGGAACCTGAACTCTGACCCTCACAGTTGCATGGCAGATGCCATCTCCCCGCACTGACTTCTTTTAGAGTCCTTACTGGGTCTTTGAAGTCCCACTGTCATCAATCCCTGTATGATCTGGAGCTGGTAGTCTAACCAGCTCCCCCCAGAGGGTTGGAGTTATGCTCGCTGGTGTCTACAAGTCAGCACCAGAGGTCCGGAAGAGAATGTTGGCCTTGTTCTAGCCATAGTAGCTGTGCTTAATAAACATAACAGACAGTGCTTTTTGAAAACCATTTCTGCCCATCATGGAACAGCTTCCATCTCTGTGATTGTAGAAAAGAGGGGCTGCTCTTGTGTGGCAGCTAGAGATGCTTTCTAGCAGAGGTTGCTGATAGCGAGGACGACGTCCACATCATCTACTGGTTCTTCCCACACTAGACTTACCGTTATCTCTAAACCAGAGCCCCCTTCCTGGCTTTCCTGCCCTCAGATCTGCCACCAACAGCTCCCTGTATCAGCTATGTCGAAAGAGCTGATTGGGACACGTAGTTTCTAGCTTCTTCTTTGTTCGTACTTTTTAACCAGGAGGGGAAACAGTGGGCAGACACCTCTCCACACCCAAACCTGTGGCTCAGCATGGTAGAAGGGAATCATAACTCACCCATATTTCTGTGGTCAGGTCAGACCATAGTCGCAAGCTCTCAGTCCTCATCTGAGATTAAGACAGTTTAATTAAGATTAAGGCAGTGCCTGCCTGCTCTACTGTGGAGTCATGATGAGGGGCTAGAGCAATGCCACCGTCTTTAGAAGCTATTTCCCGAAGGACAGACTCGGCGGCAGTTCATCCTGTCATAAACAGAGGTGAATTTCCAACCATCCAGGGAAGAGGAGAGAAGCTGACCACAGATTCAGCTGGATCATTTTCAAGAGCTGCATTTGCTTTCAGACGCTGAAAGCTCTCTGTGTAAGGCTCTGAGGTCACTGCAGCTGACTGGAGTAAAAAGGGGAAGGCTCCAGGTCTCCTGGTGATTGAATCTGGGGTACAATCCGTGATCTGGGCTACTACATCCTCCACCGGCCACAAGTTATTCCCACTAGCAAGAAAGTGTCCACCCCCCCGCTCCGAATCCCTTATTCGGCTGCCCCTCTTATGCCTGGCCAAATCTAATGCTCTTTTCATCCCCCGCTGAATAGATGCCTAAATGCCTGGTGTGTGACAGCAAGGACTGTGCCCATGGTGCTGCTGCTGCTTCCCAGAAAGCTCAAGACAGACAAAAAACAAGACAAAAACTGATCTCACTGGAGAGTAAACACTGCCCAAGGTGGAGTCAGATTCCTGTCCCCTGCCTCTAAAATGTCCTTCTGTGCCCTCTGCTTTTCTCTATTTTGTACCCTGGTAGTGGCTCATTCACCATACAATGGAGAAAATAAAGATTCTATAATAAAGTTTTGACAAATGTTACTAAGTAGAGCTAATTATTTACACAAGAACCCTTATTCGGGACATCCTGGCATAAAGATTTCATCTCCAGTGTATACTTACACTGTTGGAAGAGTGCCGACCATCTCACAGATTTTAGAACATTCAAAGAAGACAAGTGTGACTTGTGTGCTCATGCATCACCTACCCGTGGCTGTATCATAGAACTGATGCATTTTAACACAGTGTGTGTGTGTGTGTGTGTGTGTGTGTGTGTGTGTGTGTGTG
>NC_022028.1:41994153-42016727 GCF_000317375.1 Microtus ochrogaster | reverse complement strand
CATCCTTAACTTTATATAATCGCTAGGCACCATTCCTGGCACACCAGACGCTCAGGCAGTTATAACGAGGTCCTGTGACTTTATAACGGAATCTTACACAGCAGCCTGTCATTCACTAGAGCACTGTTTTGCGGTGGTAACCCTCTTACCAAGGAAATGAAATTGACATTTCATGGACTTTGAAGCATAAACTTTAAGGCACCAGTCACCTTTCACAGTGCTTATGGATTCCTTTGTTCATGCAAGAGTTATCAAAACGTAACCGGTGGCCCCTAGTGCTACCTTGATGCCTGCCAAATTCTAAAGATAATCCATCTCATTTATCAATATATTATACGGTCCTCTCTTTCATTTAGAAATACTGTACAATTGCCTCATGGGAGTATGCAATTCTGGGCTACCTCTAATCTCTTCATCAGATCCATCTAGGAGTTCTATATCTGTATTGTGTTAATTTTTATAAATTTGTTATATCCTATTATACTAACACTTATATGAATACACCACTGTTTGTTTTTCTGTTTTACTGATGATGGACTTCTTGGCTACTTTAAGCATGAAGATATCGCAGTGATGCTATAATTCTGCTGTTCCTGCAGACGTCTTTTTGGATTACATGAGAACACATTTCTGTTAGTTATATGCCTAGACACTTTTGTCAATTTACATCCATAATAGGAGTGGATGAAATCTCCCATTTCCTCACCCTTGCCAACACATGGTATCAATAATCAGGTGTGTGAAGGGGTTAATTTACATTTCCTGATTGTTTTTGTATAATCCATTTCAGCAGGTTAGTACCATCATTCATGCAGCCACAAGCTGGAAATCAAGCTTACCCCCTCTTATTCCTTTACTTTTAGATAGTGTTTCTGAAATCTCTGAGAGGACTATCAGTTATCTCAATTCTCTGGGCAGGGCCTCATTGTTGCTCCTTAAATGATCACACATAGATTCTTTTTCTTTTGTCTCCAGATAAAGATCCACCCGATCAAAGACCTCAAACCGTATCTGCATGTTCCTGTCATGTTCAGCATGCCCATGATGTCCTCCCCATCACATGACCAGAGAACATCAGAGCCTCTTCAAGGGCACACAGGACCTGCCTCTGCCTGCCTTCCCCTTCATAAGTGCTCAGATTTGTTTCCCACTGACTTCACACTCCACCGCCAGATTCGCAACTCAACCTTCCTTTCCCTCCAGAAACACGGTATCAGCTGCCTCTTCTTGCTCCAAAATCCACTTGACACATCTTGCATTGCTTCTTCAAAATTCCCAGTTTATGCCAAACCATGAGGTATTTCTTCTCCACAGAACATTTTTATTTTAATAGAGAGTAAAGAATAACAGTTTTTGGAATAATAGAATTTCTAATATCAATATATAGAAAAACATGAACTTATATCATAAAGCATCCATTCAGTGCATAAAACCAGCCCTTAAAAGTGCAGCTCTTGAAAATATTTAGGAAAGAAAAAGGTTTCTATACCAATGTAAAGCCTTATATTAAGTTCAATTTCAGATGGACCAGAAGTTTTTAGAAGAAAATATCTTCTGAGAATAACTTTATGATAGTATAAGCCTTTCTAAGCATTATAGAGAAGAAATTATGGAAGAAAATATACATAAACTTAGTTACACTGAATAATTACAAATTAAAAAAATTTTAAATGTCAGTATAAATAAGGTTAGAAAACAAAGTGAACTAGATGTGGGAACTAGATTTCTACATATTTTTACTGTTGCTGAAAAGGACAGGACTTTGTAGAGACCACTGTAGCACTTGAGCCCAAAAGTAGAACCATTGACAAATGACATATGGTGACATTGTTTATGACATTCTTGAAAAGAGAGGTTCATTAAATTCTTTATAAATTTTCTTTAAAATGTTATTTGTATGCACCCGTGTGTGTGTGTGTGTGTGTGTGTGTGTGTGTGTGTGTGTGTGTGTGTGTGCGCGCGCGCGCGCGCCATGTCTGTGGGAGCTAGAAGAGGCCAGAAAAGGGTATCAGATTCCCCGGAACTGGAGTTCTAGATGTTGGGGGACCAGTGTGTGATGCTGAGAACCAAGCAGTTCCTCTGAGAGAGGAGCAACAAATGCTCTTAACTGCTGTGCCAATTCTCCAGCCACACAGTCTGCTTTGAAAGCAGTTTTATTTGTGAGGAGGTAGGCATGGGTTAGGCACGATTTTGAGCCTTGTGCATGTTAAAATATGCAGCAGGTCTTCAGGCTGAAGTGGAGATCTCAGAGGCTGCAGATTCTGAAGCAGGAGACAGTGACATTTTTCTCCCTTGCCCTTTTGAAACGGCAGCACCTCCTGTCATAGGGTAGAGGTCCAATAAATATTTGGAGGAAGGAAAGGTTCAGCAAAGAGGGAAAATGAGAAGAATTCTGGGAAGGTGTTTGAGGAGCCAAAATAGTTATAGTTTTTAAAATCCATTTTGGGTCACTTTTATTCTTAAACTGTTTTCCCCTTTTCTGTTGATTATCTTCCTCTAAGGAGTACGTACACTTAAAAAAGGTTTTTTTTTTTAAATAAATAAATGCTTTGCAGATAGCTGTGTATTATCACAAAGTAGTCTGAGGCTGCGGAGAAAGAGCCTTTACACGGGCAAAAAGCAAGGATGGATTGGAGTTCCACTTGCAGTTTAACGCTCTCTCCCTCTCTCTCTCTCCCCACAAGAAAGGTAACCACTTCATCCTCAGCTAACAACAGAGATCGCTACTCTAAACGTGACAGATGGCGCCCAAGTTCCCAAGGCAGCATTCCTCTGGCAGCAGGTCCCTGGAACAAGCCAATTCCACCTGAGCCTCCCCGTGGAGAATCGGTCAGATCCAGACCAACTCCCATTCTCCGGGCTTTGACCTAGTTGCTTTGCTTTGCTGCCTTCTCCCCCTGGCCTTTGCGAGCTTTCCCCTCGGTAGCTGATTTCCATCTTATTGGTTCTCTAAGCACATGATCCAGTTCTAGTTTCTGCGACAGACAAAAAGAAACACGTCTGTCTGCCAGGAGAGGAAACAGGATGCTCAAAGTGCTGGTCTGTCCCACACAGAGTTCTTCTGTCTGGATCTCCTCCCAGAATCCTTTGGAGAAGGAGCCGCTGCCAGTGGGGTATGCTTTTTCAGAAGGGATTTGGCAAGGCAGAGTTTGATTTCTCTCTGTGCTGTAGGCTCACTCAGGGCAGATTACAGCGATGCAGCCATTTTGGGGTTTGCCCTAAACACCTCTAGGAGCCAAGCCTCGTGCTCAAAGTGTTATCTGACCAGGTTGGAGCCAGGCAGGCTCCAGGCAGGCTCCAGTCAGCCGAGCCAAATGATTTGTGCTTACAAAGGCCTTCCAAATTTTCCTCTAATGTTGACACAGGCTACTTATTTCTGAGTGACTAGAAACCGAGTTAGCACTGGCCATTTTTTTTTTTCAAGCAGTTGGTCATAGGCTTAGAGAATTGGTGCCTGTGACGACCTCAGTCTTGCTGATTTTTGTGGGAGAAGTAAGCACAGTCAGGGTTCTGACCTCACACGGCACTCACCCACTGTCTGCCCGCCTGGACTACTCTAACGTAGGATTCCTCAGGCACCAGACTGAAACAGAAATATTAAAACATATCTTTGATTGTATTGTGGTGAAAATTAAGGTCACAGATTTAACCTCCTAAACGGTCACTGTCCTCCTAGCCAGGCAGACAAAATGAGGAGCCCATAGACAGCCCCGCCTCGGAGTTCCCACCTGCTTCGTGTTTGGGAGTGAGAATAGTTGTTGTTTGCTATTTTGGGCGTCTGGCTCACAGTTCAAGCAAATGGTCAAGGGGGGGAGGGGTCCTTTCCATAAGATGGTGTTTTGCTGTTAGTGGCCTCTTCCAAAGACGGAGTTTTATCTTTTAATCTAAGTAAACAAATATATTAAGACACAGAGAGCCTATTTTACTACATTTAGGGGTTCCTTGGGAGTATTTCTGGTAGAAGAGAGGTGAATGGGGGTGGGGGGGTGAGGGGGGTGGTGGCTCATACTTAGTGTACTTGGCTGCTTGTCCCAAAAATCTGATACAAAGTAACTCAAGTTGGTGAGTAACTCCAGTAACTAGAAGACTGTTAGGGAAGCCCAGGTCAGGGAGTATAACACCAAAGATCCAGGTTTTAGGAAGCGGAACTACAGCTATGGAGGATCCAATGTCCAGAAAGAGAGCATTGAGAGCTGACCCTTTCTTTGCTTTCTCTTCTTCAGCGGCCCGCGTCAGCGGTCCTTTCTGTGCCGTGTATTCTCTTTACTGAAGGTCCAAAGCTGGCTTCACTATTGGTTGTGGGTTGACTCTAAGGTTCCTGGAGATACTCATCAGAGAAGGCCCAAGTCCTTAGGGAAAATGGTGTAGTCTTGTGTCCAGCCTACACACGTTCTTCAGACTTCAAACTGTCTCCAGACTACATCCAACACTTAGGACCATGTAGACACCATGCGTAAACTATTTATTTAGGGGATTAGGACCGTGTCCAGTAACAGCGCTATTGTTCTGAATATTTTGGTTCATGTCTGGCTGAATCCGGTGAGCTGAAGCCACAGACATGACAGGCAATTTGTGGTTATGTGGCATTCACTCTGTTCAATCCTAGCCAGAAGCGATCTTCTGCCACACTGGTGTCCTGCGGAGGCACGAGTCTTCCTGCTGTGGGTTAATTACCACGCCCTGGCCAATCACTGGGACCTCTGATTGGTCCACCTGAGGCTGGTTCATCACAGCTCCATGGATGACTCTGCCCCGAGGGACATCTCTCTGAAGATTTCAGCGGCTCTTCAGTTTTTAGAATGTTCCTCAGAGGCCCACTGACACCCAAGTCTAAGTCCATCTTAGTACATTGACACCATTTACTCTGCAATCTGAGTGAATCTCGGTACCCTAGCTACGTTGCCTGTCTCCTTCTGCCTGTTCCTGAGCCATCTATGAGGCTGAATCCTGCTTACTGTCCAACATGTCCTTCCTCTGCCGCATCCTTCTCAGGCGTCTTCTCTCTCCTGCAGTTCTCCACTACTTCTTGCTCAAATTGCTGTAGCTTTTAGTCCTCAAACTGGGGTGGCTGAAATGCTTTGTTTATACAACCAGCAGTCTGTCCTCACCCAGACTTTGAGCTATGCTCACTTTCACCCAGGGCTGAATCCAATCCCCTCCACTTCACAAATGAGTGGAGAAGGAGCAGGTGAAGAACAGCCAAGGAGGGAGAAAAGCCATTTAAATTCTAGCACGCTTTCATGTACTCTAGAAAAGAGTTTATAGGCTTCCCTAACTCCAAATCCTCCAAACAGTTTGTGTTGGAAACATATGTGGAAATCTGAGGGCAGCAGTTGGGGGCAAGCCTCAACATTGTATTTAAATTAATTAAACTACACCTAGCAGCTGGTGTGTCAGGAGGGCGCTTAGAACAGCTGAATGATGTAACTGGGGATAAGAAAATTGAGGGATTTCAGGCAGAAAAACACGTGTCTTGCATTTTTCCAGACAGTACTAATTTGAAATGACCTGTAGCATTGTCTTCTTGAGCCCACTAGTGTTTGCTAATTTCCTATTCTGGTTATCCGACGTAGAGAGAGATGGTAACAGTACACAGCATTAACTGTCTAGTTGCTCACTGAATGGAATTAGCAGGGTTTCTATGGACCCAAACCTGGAGTTGCTCAGGAGGATAAACCACAAAGAAAGACAAAGGGAAACAAACATGCAAGTGATTAAACACCCAGCATTGCCGTGTGAAGATGAGACACCAGGACATCACAGTTTACTACAGGACTTAGTGTCATAAACACACACACACACACACACACACACACACACTCTCTCTCTCTCTCTTTCCCTCTCTTCTCACAGTTATGGAGACCCAAGACATAAAAATCAAATGAGTAATCTTTAAATGTTGGTAATGACTTTGGATTTTAAGAAAAAACTAAACTTTTGGTTTGTGACGCTGGATGATCTTTTAAATCAGCTGTGTTGATTCACTACAATCCCCCTGCCATCTTTCCTCTTTAGATTCTGGCTCAAAATAGTTCTGAAGTGAAAGCTGTGTGAAGGCTTTTTAAGAAAAGCTTCCAAGTCAGCTCATATTCAGGAGTCTGAGCTTGTGAAGGAGTTTCTCAGGAAAAGGTTCTGATGTAAACTAAGCAGTCATCTGGAAAATGCTGGTTCTCGGACCCTGCCTGGGGAGCACTGAATCAGAGTCCCTGGATGGGAACAGCACTTTAAATGTCCCTCAGAGGTCTCCCATGCTCACACCAATGTTGGAAATTCATGCTCAGTTTCTGAATTAGGATATATACTGGGGACCACTAATATTCACCTTATTACACATTTATAATAATCTCTTGATTATGCAGGATGCTCTGAGAACTGGTGATTCTTACGGCTTTCGTTTTGTATTTTACCTTGAGAAATCCATCCTTCAATTAAGAGAGCTTCCCATTTTTAACACCTAATCACAAATACCTACATTGCCAAAGAGGTGACAGTAAACTTACTGGGAGGGGTGGGGCAAGGACTCACTGGCTCAAGCACTTGCTACAGGAGTATGAAGACCGGAGTCCAAATCCCCGGCGCCCACTTAAATGAAGAGGTATGGTTGGTTGCCCATTCTGTAATCCAGCCCTTGGAAGGCTGATATTGGGATCCACGGACCAAGCTGGTTAGCTAGATGAACTATATGAGCAAGCTCTGAGTTCAATGGGAGACCCTGCTGCAATGAACGTATAGAGAACACGTAAGAACTGAACATCAACCTCTGGACTGTGCATTCGTGCACTCACAACTGCTGACACGTTTGTGCTTGCACACAGGTGAGCTTGCACAGATAAAACACACACACACATACAAAAAAGGTCTCAGTATTTGCATCGGAGACCCATTAACTTCTTGTAAAAGAGTCCCTAGGAGAGGTGATGTGTGTGTGTGGGGGATGTCTCGATTGATAAATCAAGCCCTTCTCTTGTCAGCACAAAGGGCTTAGTCTAAAACTCCTGGGAAGGATTGTGCAAGCCTGGGAAGTGCCTATAATTCCAGTTCTGGGGAAGGGAGGAGAGGGGCTCCATGGGGTTCCCTGGCCAGTCAGTCCAGCAATGTGCCCGTGAGAGAGGCTATCCCAACAGCAACATTAGAGGGCACCTGAGGAACGCTTCCCAGGGCCTTCGCCTGACCCTCACACTCACCCACACGTGTGTTGCATGCACTCTCACACACAGCTGTATCCCACCAACGCCAAACACACAGAGAGAAACACACAGAGAGAAGTAGAAAAAAACATGCAGATCATGAGCATGCAGCATGGGAAATGAACTAAAACAAGCAAACGAACAGGAAAATGTTGAACTTCAACTTTCTGTTGGAGGATCCCAATTGTAAAAGACTCCCCACGGAACTGCTGCATTTGTTTGTTTGTTTTTAAGAAAAATATACACAGTGCTGTTAGCAATCTGTACGTTTTGAGGAAGCGGTCAGTTTACTGCCCCGACTTCTGCCCAGTCCGCTCAGCTCCACCATCCCTTCATCTTGGCTGTTTTCTTCAGCTCTCATGTCTCAACAGTCGTCTGGGTGCTGCTGGGGCCTAACCAGGCTACTGCACACCCCATGACACTTCTGTACCTATGCAGCTGCACTAAAGACACGGCAGGGTCTGGTACAATCAGGAATTTATCAATGTGTACTGACTTGTCTCCTTTCTCCATTGTGTGTGTTCATGTGTTTGTGGTGTTCCTGGGTGTTCATGTGTTTGGAGTATTAATGTGTGTTCATGCGCTTGGGATGTTTGTGTCTGTATGTGCATGTTTGCACGTGTCTGTGTGCACATGCTTGCTTCCTTGGCATCTACATATGTTTCTGGGAACCTGAACTCTGACCCTCACAGTTGCATGGCAGATGCCATCTCCCCGCACTGACTTCTTTTAGAGTCCTTACTGGGTCTTTGAAGTCCCACTGTCATCAATCCCTGTATGATCTGGAGCTGGTAGTCTAACCAGCTCCCCCCAGAGGGTTGGAGTTATGCTCGCTGGTGTCTACAAGTCAGCACCAGAGGTCCGGAAGAGAATGTTGGCCTTGTTCTAGCCATAGTAGCTGTGCTTAATAAACATAACAGACAGTGCTTTTTGAAAACCATTTCTGCCCATCATGGAACAGCTTCCATCTCTGTGATTGTAGAAAAGAGGGGCTGCTCTTGTGTGGCAGCTAGAGATGCTTTCTAGCAGAGGTTGCTGATAGCGAGGACGACGTCCACATCATCTACTGGTTCTTCCCACACTAGACTTACCGTTATCTCTAAACCAGAGCCCCCTTCCTGGCTTTCCTGCCCTCAGATCTGCCACCAACAGCTCCCTGTATCAGCTATGTCGAAAGAGCTGATTGGGACACGTAGTTTCTAGCTTCTTCTTTGTTCGTACTTTTTAACCAGGAGGGGAAACAGTGGGCAGACACCTCTCCACACCCAAACCTGTGGCTCAGCATGGTAGAAGGGAATCATAACTCACCCATATTTCTGTGGTCAGGTCAGACCATAGTCGCAAGCTCTCAGTCCTCATCTGAGATTAAGACAGTTTAATTAAGATTAAGGCAGTGCCTGCCTGCTCTACTGTGGAGTCATGATGAGGGGCTAGAGCAATGCCACCGTCTTTAGAAGCTATTTCCCGAAGGACAGACTCGGCGGCAGTTCATCCTGTCATAAACAGAGGTGAATTTCCAACCATCCAGGGAAGAGGAGAGAAGCTGACCACAGATTCAGCTGGATCATTTTCAAGAGCTGCATTTGCTTTCAGACGCTGAAAGCTCTCTGTGTAAGGCTCTGAGGTCACTGCAGCTGACTGGAGTAAAAAGGGGAAGGCTCCAGGTCTCCTGGTGATTGAATCTGGGGTACAATCCGTGATCTGGGCTACTACATCCTCCACCGGCCACAAGTTATTCCCACTAGCAAGAAAGTGTCCACCCCCCCGCTCCGAATCCCTTATTCGGCTGCCCCTCTTATGCCTGGCCAAATCTAATGCTCTTTTCATCCCCCGCTGAATAGATGCCTAAATGCCTGGTGTGTGACAGCAAGGACTGTGCCCATGGTGCTGCTGCTGCTTCCCAGAAAGCTCAAGACAGACAAAAAACAAGACAAAAACTGATCTCACTGGAGAGTAAACACTGCCCAAGGTGGAGTCAGATTCCTGTCCCCTGCCTCTAAAATGTCCTTCTGTGCCCTCTGCTTTTCTCTATTTTGTACCCTGGTAGTGGCTCATTCACCATACAATGGAGAAAATAAAGATTCTATAATAAAGTTTTGACAAATGTTACTAAGTAGAGCTAATTATTTACACAAGAACCCTTATTCGGGACATCCTGGCATAAAGATTTCATCTCCAGTGTATACTTACACTGTTGGAAGAGTGCCGACCATCTCACAGATTTTAGAACATTCAAAGAAGACAAGTGTGACTTGTGTGCTCATGCATCACCTACCCGTGGCTGTATCATAGAACTGATGCATTTTAACACAGTGTGTGTGTGTGTGTGTGTGTGTGTGTGTGTGTGTGTGTGTGTGCCTACCACGCCCGATGCAGTGCTAGGCACTGAGCGAACAAAGATAGCAAGGCCCTGCCTTCCAGGAGCTCACACTAGAAACACTATCTGTATAAATAACTATCTGTATGTCATTATGATGAGTGACTTAGAAAACACAACAGGAGCATGGAGTAGCAGAAGCACGCAGTGTGGAGAACAGTTTAGAGTACGGCAGAGGAGAGAGGGGTAAATTGAAATCTCAATTCTTCTGCTTGGATTGGGAAGGGATGGATGCAAGGTAAATGTAATAAAGGCTTCTGGACACAAGTGTCCATGGTGTGGCCAAGAACATGTCTACATGAAGGGCTAGAGGGGTAGGTTCACCCAGTGGTCATTAGCATCACCATCCTGTAGGGTGTGCATTTAATTTTTCAGCTTCCTAATGCAAGCCTACAGCAGACTATCTGAAAGTAAACAGCAGGAAATTGCAGTTTAGCCAACTGCCCACTCTATGACCCCCCCTCGGTCCTATTGAGAATATTCTGAATACAGGGTGAAGACTAGCTGGTCTGGGGATGTAGGAGAGTGTGGAGAAGGGCAGACACTCTAGTTCGGACTCCAAAGTGCTGAGCTTATATGCTTTTGTGCTCTCAGGTAGCAGTGTCAATTGAGGTGGATTCAGTTAAAAAGTATTCACTGCAAATGGCAAATTGTTTGTGGATTGTTGAATCTCTATAAACAGGAGACTGCTTAACATGTATTTCAGTCCAAAGTGGATCTTCTCGTAGGACACTGGGGATCCTGGTTCCTAGCCCTTGCAGTTTGTGGAGAGCAGAAACCTGCTGACAGGTGACAGTTCCTATCAGAGCAGCACACTGGAGCCAGGAGGGTGCAGTGTGGGCAGCCACCAGGCTCTGCCCATTCCCAGATTGCCTGCACAGCAGTATTGCTCATTTTGGAGCATGTATGTAATAGTTCTGTCATTTCAATATTAGCACACGCAACCCTTGTAATTAAACTCATGCTTCTGAAACCACGAGTCACCCACCGTATTGACAGTGTTTTTCAACAGCATCTTTTCTCACTTAGGTAACATCTCTCACATAACCTTAAAAGGATCCCTTAGGCAGCCCTTATTTAACTTTGGGAAGTACGGAGACCTGGGTGCCACCATGGGCCTTCAGAACCAGACCCCCTGAGGTGGGAGCCCAGGAATCTGCATTTCCCCTGTGTATTCACAGTATTTTAAGTACATTAAAGTTGAGGAACCTAACAGAGCATGGCTGCACACATATGTAGTCCCAGCACACGGCTGCTCTGTGCTATGTAGAGAAACTCTGTATCAAAAAACCCCACAACCAACAGCAACATAACCAACTTTTTTTTAAAAGATGAAGCTCCTCTAAAGTTCCTGGTTAAACATATTTAGGTCTTACAAGAGAACAGAACCAAGTACCTATCTCCAACAGGGACCAAAAGGACTAGTTAAATGAATAAAGGATGGGTACCTAAGCTTCGTGAGTGGAGACTCACATCAGGTCTGAAAACCCTCTGAGTGTCCGGCTAATGGAATTAAAAGATCACCGAGTCATTTTGAAGATGCATAAGCATAGTCACAATGCAGATCTTTTCATGATTCTGCCTTCCTGCACTAACAATAATCACACCATAAGAAAAGACTATTTTCGGACAACAGAGCAGAAACTCTCATGAAAGAGAGCCTCTTTTGGCATTCTGCTTGACTGAAGAAACCAAGGCCTGGTCAAGACCAGTGACCATGGTCACACAGTCCATTAACAACTGTCCTAGGTAGGGTCACTAGTGCTGTGATAAACACTCTGACCAGAGCAACATGGGGAGGAGAGGGTTTATTTGGGTCACACTTCCACATCACTGTTCATCACTGAAGGAAGTCAGGGCAGGAACTCAAGCAGGGCAGGAAATTGAAGTCAGGATGTGAGGTAGAAGCTGATGCAGAGGCCATGGAGGGGTGCTGCTTACTGACTTGCTCCCCATGGCTTGCTCAGCCTGCTTCTTATAGAACCCAGGACCACCAGTCCAGGATGGCACCACCCATCATAAACTGGGTCCTCTCCCACTCAACACACGTTGAAAAAATGCCCTAGAGCTGGATCTTATGGAGGCCTTTTCTCTGCTGAGGTTCCCTCCTTTCAAATGACTCTAGCTAGCATCTGGTTGACTTAAACCTAGCCAAGACAATTGACCCTTTGTCAGCTTGACACACAGGCGTATCATTGTCAAGCCATAACCCTTTCTTTCTTGTTCATGCCAAGATCACACGTTAACATCAACAACGCAATCTTTAAAAGTCCCACAGTCTTCACATATTCAAACATTTAAAATCTTGTTTCTTTAAAAATCTAAAATCTCCTTTAGAACTTAAAATCTCTTTGAAAATTCAGCCTCCCAACTGGGGGCTCCTATAAATCCAAAACTAAGTTAAATATCTTCTTATTTCAAAAGGTGAGAACCAGGACACAGTAACAATCTGAACAAAGCAAAACCAAAGTCCAAAAATATAACCAACTCAAAGTCCAGTTATCTGGGATTCACTCACGGTCTTTCTGACTCCTCCAAAGGGCTTAGATCACGTCTCTGGCTCCACCCACAGACAGCGCACACAGATTGTCTTCCAGGCTCAGGCTGGCTCCATTTCACCACTGCTGTCGCTCTTGGTGGCCATCCTCTGATACTGGCATCTCTAAAATACTGGGGTGTCTTGCTGCAACTGGGCTGTACTTTCACCAAGAGCTGGGCTCTCCCCAGTGACTCCAGCCCTGACACACAGGTTCAAGTCTCCGTTGCTCTTTAGAACCCATGCACACCTTCAAAACCAGCCCCACCTGGGGGACTCTTACACCACCAAGTTTGGCTGCCAGTGCAAAACAACAACCTTGGTCAACTTTGTAATGTGGCTTGCACGTGCAAACTCTCAGGAAACACTTCCCAGAAGGTCTTGCCTCAGGGTTGCTGGTCTCTTCTTAACCACAGCTGATTCTTTAGCCACTATCTGTTAAAATTTGTTTGTAAATTTCTCTTCATTCAATAGCATTTAAGATTATAATGATTAAAATGATTTAGTGTTAACACTGAAAAAAAAAGAGAGAGATAAAGCACTAGCAGACTCATTCTATGTATTCCAGCGCCCACTGTCCAGCAAAGCAAACATTTCACTTTAGTGTTGTGGTCTCTTGTTAGCCACAGCTGATTCTTCAATGCCAACTAACCAGAATCACAGATTCTTCATACAAGTGACCCAGTGGAGTCTTTGCTTCCCTCTGAAACTTCACGAGCCAGGCCATCCTCCGCACTGCTTTCAACGTTCTTATCTTCCAAGCTCCTGCAGAACAGCCCACTGAGCTCTCAACACTCAATGACTTTCTATCCCAAAGTTCCAAAGTCCTTTCACTGTCCTTGCCCCCGAAACATAGGTCTGTCACACAGGACCACACTGTTAGCAACTTCTGTCCCTACATAGGGTTACTAGATTGTTAAAAGATTGTATTGTGGGAATCAGTTCTCAGAACTGCAGAGGCAAAGACATTCTACAAAATGCCATCTTCCAGCTTGAGAATAAGGAAAGCTGGTAGTACAGGGATGTCCAGTTCTGGGGCTTGAGAAGCACAGAAGGTCGTGAATTCCGTAGACTATCAAAGGCCTGAGAACTCGTAGCGGTCGAGGGTGTCAGTTGAGCTGTGTGAGACCTAAACGCTCCAGGGACTGAGTACAGGAACAGATGGAAGTCTCAGGCAGAGGACAAACAAAAACTGTTCTATTTGGAATCCTAAGGGATTAGACAGTGCCTCCCTTCATTCATGCTCAGGGCAGGTCTTCCCGCTGTGCACCATTACAATCTAGTCCCTGCTGAACTCATCCTCATAGACATACTCAGAAACGGTATTTGATCTGCTCTCTGGGTCACCTGTAGTCCAGCCGAGCTGACACACAGTCTAGCCGTTATATCTATCTAGATGTCATCAGCCGTGCTGAAATACGTGTATGCACACTGGGTCCTTGCACTTGCTGGTGACTGTCCAGAATGCCTATTTCCGAGTGTTTACTTCACTCGTTCACTGCTGGTGTAGGAGGACTTAGCTTAGACCCTGTCTCCCTCGGTTTATCTAGCCTGAATATTGTTCCTATGAATTCTCCTAATATCCTGAAATCACTTCTTTCACAGGTGCAGTTATACTCTGCCAACAGACTTTGAGGTCCTAATCCATGATACCTGCCAATGTGTCAAAGAAGTTCATCGCATGTAGAATCGGGCTAAGATGATGTCACAGTAGCAGGCCTTAATCCAGTATGACTTATGTTTATAAGAGAAAAATGGCACGAGAGACACATAGAGTCGAAGATAAGCAGATGTGGGAGTTTGTATCCTTTAGCCAAGGAATGCCAAGGATTGATGGCTACCTGAGAATTGAAGACAAGGGAAAGAAAGAGTCTGCCCAGAGGGAATGCGATCCTGTTGTCAGGGTTTTCAGACTTTTAATCTCCAGAACTGGCGCAGAATAACTTTGTTGTGAAGCCACCCAGGCTAGGGAACTTTGTCACAGCAGATCTAGGAAGCTGATATTTCTATTTTGCCCATTGCTGCGCCTGAGTGGCTACACACCTCTGCTCGTCTTTGTTCTTCCTTGAAAAGTGGTATTGAGAATTATATGTGCTCAGCACACAATGCAGGGGTCAGACCTCAGGAAACAGTGGCTGTGCAATAATTGCTGCGTGAACTACACAATCTCCCCTTATAAAAATGAATTTGAGAGGTATTTGGCGATTGCCAGTTGTCTTCCTTTCTACAACCCTACTAGGTTCAAATCTCCAAAAGCCAAGAGTTTCTCTCAATCTTTGTGTCCTTTCTAATTGCTAGACAGTGTTTAGAGACAGCTATGGCTCTCCAGCCCTATCCTCTTGCTTCCAGACATTCAGCCACTAAAGTTGTTTACTGGATTCTGTTTGGCAAGCTCTAGATGAAAGTATTAGCCAAACATATCCTTCAAACTCCTCTTGAGAACTCTCTCCATGTGGGGCAATCTTAGAGACCGCACAATAGACTGGATAGCATAGTCTCCATATAAGCAGGAAACAAGCATTTGCTATATTAATGCTGTTTGTGGGGGGAGGGGGCGCAGCTAGAATATTTATGACCAAGGAAGAGCTTGGACTATGTTGACTAGCATAGCGCAATGAAGACACACAGGAGGTGCTGAGAAGTGATGATTGGCCAACTAATAAAGCCATCACAACAAATACAGATAGCAGAGCCTCCTGGCTAAATAAAGGCTATTAGAGAAATACAGACATCCCTGTGTGTCCTCTTGGCAGTTTCAAAATGTGTCCAGGGCCTGAATGTTTTGATTGAGAAGAAGCTGCCTGGCCAAGACAGCTGCTTTGGTAAGGCTGTCTCACCATGACACGGAGCACTGGTTCACGTGCCCAGGCTTTAAATGGAGTTAGTTCTGTGCAATCAAGCCGAACTGAATGAACTTACTTCGCTGTTTCCTCCCACCTGCAGGTGAAAGGGGTATAATGCTTCTGTTGTCAAACATGTTATTATAATAAATATTTGTTATTTTGCAGCTTTTGCCAGAAAGTTAACAACGGTAGCAATTATCTGGAAGTAAATGACTGGGAAGCTAAATATCAGAGCGTCACCAATAAAAGAAAAACACCAAACATTTGTCATTTAGTAATGCAGCAGAAAACTTACCATGCAAACAGAATACGTATTTGTTGCTAAAATGTGAATTTAAGGGTTTTTTTTTTCCCACAAAAATTAACCTCTGCAAAATCTAGGAAAAGGTGCCAGAGCCGAACAAGTGAATTGGAGACACCTAATCTGCCTGGGTATCCGTCATCCCGGGATGAGCAAGGGGATTCACTTCTGAGGAACTAGAAAGGGTAAGTGTGAGCATGCCAGGCCGTGCTGCATGGTCGCTCTGGTGAGAACCGGGGCTGCGGTGGTGCACATCCATGCAGCTCCTGTCCCCAGTTCATTCACTCTCCCACTTGTGCAGATTCCCATTCTCTCCCTTTCCCCTGCCCTCCACACCTCTCACACCGCCTCACCAACTGTGCATGCCACCAAAATAGCATGCGTTTTTCGAACTGTGCATGAGTGTGTGATTGCTTCAGATGCCCGTAGGGGAAATCGCTCGTAAAAGCTACTCACATTCCATTTCTACCTGTTGCTGAGCGGGGAGGCCCCTGGTTTCTGCCAACCCCCTTGACTTCCTCCCCTAAACTATCAGACCTGACTCTCATCTCTTTTCTTCTTCTCCACCTTTGGTCACCAGCCACATCTGTATACCTTCGCCCTCTTGCATATGCCCAGATCAGTCTAACTGTGTGCCTGCTGGTCAACCTCCTAGCTTCGAAACCCAAACATTTAAATTTTGTAATGGGGGTGGGGGTGGAGTAGGGGCTCAATGGTAGAACTTGTGTTCAGTGGTGGAAATAAAATGATATAACTATGGATTGAGGCGGTGATGGTTTTATAGCCTCCAGCCTCAGCCTTGTCGGCAGCACTGCTGGATGAGCTCTCTGAACCATTTCGTAGACTCGTTGTCTCTACAGATCAGGATTGAACATGGTCATAGAACTAGGCAGATTGTGCTCCTTAGTGGTTGGTTTCTCATTTGTCTAGATAGGAGTTCTGAAATGTACCCGTGCATGGAAACCCCCTGGACACTGTGCTAGAAGCAGAGACTCCGAGGTCCTGGATTTTACAGGCAATAATAAGGCTACACATATGGTCCATGAATTGGGTTTGTAGACGAGCTTCATTGGAGACTGGGATGTGGATGGCCCCCAGAACACATTCCAGAATTTTTAAGTTGTGAAGACATAGGTCCTTCCAGTTTCCAGTCAACTGGGACCATTTCATTGTTTGAGGTTGTAATCGCAAACCTGCCCTCGCAAAAGTCTCACTCCGTGAGCTAGTTGTTAGCAACACTAGAGGGTGGGGTTTGTTTTAAAGGACAAATTTTCCCAGGCACACCCTAGATGCCCACTAATCAAGGATGTAGAAAGCAGTTGAAGATCTAAACCTTTCCATATAGCTTCATTTAGAATTGTGATAGTGGAGGCCAACACTCAAAGCAGCTGTGTTTATTTAATGCCACATAATGGGATAAATTTCCTCATGGACTTGGCCCCAGAAGTTAAATATTACACCCAAGCATTCAGCAAGAAAACAGTCCTGTTTTATTAACTTTTGACTCACACTGAAAGAAATGGGCAAGTAACAATTTAACCTGTTTAATTTAGCACTAAAACCTGCCACTGTTTTACCTTCACAGTGGCCAGGAAGAAAACAAACCAGGGACTGTATTTTAAAATGGAGATCAACTATGTATAAGCCAAAGCGAGATCAATTCTAGCATAGTTTCAAGCCACGGCTTGATTAAAATGAAAATGACTCAAATAGTAGAGCAAAACCCAAGAAGGAACAATGGAGCCAGGAACATCAACATTCGGAACAGTTTGTTCTAAACACCAAATAAGAACACTCCAAATCCGTCCTTAGTGCTTGAAATCAAATGAATGCATCTTCTGTAATCTGAGCCTCATACTCTCAAAACTACAGAGAGAAGTGAAATAGTCAACATTCAATAGTAAATAACAAACAGCCATGGTGTACACTTACACAAAGATCTGGCTAAAACTGGTGGCTCGAGGAAGGTTTTAGTGTCAGGTTATGTGACGTCAGTTCAGCTGAGCAGGCTCGGTGTTTGCATTGGAGGCACTGCGATCCACACAGGATCACTTATGTAGGGACCTGATCACCTACTCACCATGTCACCTTCAGTACGTCATCTGCAGAATGCATGAGGACTCTGGAATCTTGCGCCAAGTGTAACACAAATGGGAATTTTTTTTTTTACTGAACTTTGTAACTCACGGCCAAACCCTTACTTACTATCACTACGATTTCAATACAGAAATGAAGATCTCCTTTCATAAAGTCTGGGGAAATCAAAGCCCAGACTGCCCCTCTCCCAGCACAGTCCTAGGACTGTGGAGAGCATGGTTAGACTCTCAGTTCCAGGGACCCATTTTACACTTGGTGTAAAGCAGCCGGGCAGACCACCAGAGCAAGGGAACTGTTCAAGCCCCCTAAATTTGTCTGAGTCTTGTATTTGAACAGAAGGTGCAATGGAGATCTATCTAGGGTTCCACGTCACAGGCTCTGTTTCCCACCAAAGCCCCTAACTGGTTTGTTTCTACCCACTCGGGTTTAATGCTTATAGCGCTCCCTCCCTTCCTCATGGCTGCAAGTCTTGCCACGGCCTTGTTCCGAACAACTGAGTAAGAACCACACTTTACCCAGGGTGCCAGGTCATCCATGTGTGTATTCAAGTTTAAAAAGCACTGTTCCAAAACAGAATTTAGTTCCCCTTCACTTCGTGGTGCCCGCAGGGAGCCTTACACGGCACAGTAAGCAGAATGTTGTTCATTCAGTAAACAATGGGTCGCTATGGCTGTTTTTAAACAGAAAACTGAAAAAGCACATGCTTAAAACTTGTTCATTTTGATAACCAGTGATAATGTCATTGCACTAAAAAAAAATCCACCTTACTTTGGGGTATCAGAAATTTGATTAAAAGCTTATATTAGATAGTGACATTTGAAGGTCATACACGGTGACTTATGTCTGTAATCTCAGCACTCAGGGGTATTATCACAAGTTCTAGGTCAGCCTGGGTTGTAAAATAAGACCCTGTCTCAAAAACTAAACAAACAAACAAAGAGCAGAAAAAGGAAATGTTGGTATTTGAGCAGAAGATATTAGCTATTGATATTGTATGATGTTTCAGTAAAAGTTCACTGGCTTAGATTCTTTAAAAAATATTTTATGTGTATGTGTGTGTGTGTGTGTGTGTGTGTCTAAGTGTATGTGTATGTACTGTATGTGTGTAAGACCCTACAGAGAAATCAGAAGCGGGCATGGGATCCCCTGGAACTGAAATTACAGATGGTTGTGAGTCTCCATATGAGTATTGGGAATTGAACTGGAGTACCCTGCAAGAGCAGCAAGTGCTCTTAACTGCTGAGCCACCTCTCCAGCCCTGGCTTACAGTCTGATAACTGAGAGCAGAGTCCACCTAGGCCAAGCTCCCTGTTTTAGTTAGGCTGGCACAGATATCTGCCTTCTTGCCCAAGGACACATGCTGATAGCTTGTTAATCATTTTCAACTGGAGCCTGAAGAGGTCACGACAGTTGTCTTTTCCTGAGAGGTGTGTGATTTAGTCTTCTGTGTCACCCTGCTGAGCAAAACAAAAACTAAAGCTGGAGCCATGGAATTCTACAGAAATAGCTTGTGGTTCAGAACCCCAGATTCTAGCTATGGTTTGAGATTCTGCAAGTGCAAACTCTCTACTTGCAATGATACCTGACTCTGAAATCACCAGGTCTAGGCCCCCACACCAGAGGCCGCTTGGCCTTCTTCCAGTAAGCTGGCCATTCTGTAGAGAGCGTCAATGACCAGCAAGGGCAGAAGCAACACAGTGTGAAGATGGGAAGCAACCAGTGTGCATTCAAAGCCCCAGTGCACAGCACAGGCCAAGTGTCAGAACAAGAGAGGTAGCACTGTATACATTAAATCCTCCTGGCGTAAAAGCAGCAGCTGACATGTTCCATAGGTTTCCCAGTGATTCCTCTATATGCCTGCAAAATAAGCATTGTTTTTTGGTACTCACAGATAAACACAATAAATACAATGCTGCTGGCCTATTTTCCATAAATCCTGGGCAGGTTTAATGCAGAAAGAGGGGTTCTGCTTCAGTTCTGACCACCCCGGAAGCCATGTCTGTCCATTCTTCCCCATGAACTCTTCATAGGAAGAGGCTTTCCTATCATTTCAGATCTGCTCTGTTACCTGTCAAAGGGGATGCCCCCTAAACAGGCATTTCCGGGGAGTGCTCAACGGAACACAATTTCTAAGACGGTCAGTAAAAAAGTGATTCCATGACTAGGAAGTTGGGAGGCAGGGAAGGCTTAGGGGGTCCCAGTGCATATGTTGAAGAATCTATAAGCTTCTGTGACCTTGAGACACTTGTTAGGCTATCAACACCAGTATGAAGAACACCAGGCTTAGCTTAGCCTCCCTGCCGTGCCACTATGTAGGATGATGCTAAATAATAAAACAAGCAAACTCTAAGCATTATGGGAAGACCAGAAAGCATTACCCTGACAGCCAGACAAGGGACTCACACATCCTAGGGAAGAACTTTCAGGGTAAATTAACTCCTCTGTCCCATGTATTATATCCATATCCACTTGGAATGTTGATTTCTGAGTCTGATTTTTTTGTCTCAGTATTTAATACAGGACCTTCTGTTAGGCAAGTACTCTGCCACGAAGCTACATTCTCAGCCCTTTATTTTAATTCAGAGACCAAGTCTCACTAAGTTGCTCAGGTTATCTTAGAATGTGAGCTCTCCTGCTTCAGCCTCTGGAATATCCGGCATTACAGCCACTCCCGGCTGGGTTCAGATCTTTGAGTCTTGGTCTGCCCTAGTCAGCAGGAAGTGTCTTCTGGTTGTGGTTGCTCTCTTTCTGCTTTCCTTTCCAAATCCTTAATGCTCTCTTTTCTCAGTCAGCTTTTTTAATTCATCTACAAGTTTGCCTAGACTGCAAATCTTCAAAAAGAGACCTACGTGTGCCAGAGTTTGTTCTGACTCTCCCCAGCTCTCTGTTGATTATGAGACAAAGTTCAACCCTCCTGCTGACACATGAAAACCTCACAGACTAGCCCTCCAAATGTTCTAATCCCTTGGTGATTTCTTACATGGAGCTCCCTCTGCCTAGCATGTTCTTTCTTCTCTTCTTTGCTTGGCAGATCCCTCTATCCTGTGTGTCAGTTTAATTACATCTCTTTAGGAAAGCCTTTGTCAGTTTTCTGAGGCAAAGCTTTGCTTCCTGTCCTACGTTATTACAGTTTTATTTTCTCTAAAAGTTTATCAGATGGTTTTACATTTAATTGCTTCCTTGCTTCTCATCTTCGACAGACTGTAATCTCTCTGGGAGTAGGAAGGGACTTTCTTCAGTCTTGTCTTTACTAGGTAGCCATCAAATGTAAGAAAATAAAACAAGAAAAAACAAACACAAACGAACACGAAAGCTTATCCAGGGTGCTACTGACCCAAAGGCATAGCTGAGACCGTGCTTGTGATTTCACCCTCCTGCTCTCTGATGCTGCAGGGAAGCTTCATTTCCAGCATTCTGAGATCTTTGGGAGCCTCCCTGTTTCCCAACAGGGTGCTGAGAAGCCCATGGCATTCCTTTCTCCATGCAGAGCCTAATCTTAAACTGGCTTTATTGTCTCTTACACAGTTTGCTCATAGTGATGGCTCTTCCTTTTGCAGACTGAAACCTCTGGCAGGCGAACAATTCTCAAAATGTAGTCCCCGGACCAGCATTGCCATCATCACTTAGAAAGGCTGGGTGAGCTGCCCCCACAGCCCTCTGTGGGGCAGTCAGACTTTCTAATCTTTGTAACAGCCATCTCCAGAGCAGTCAGATGACTCAGTTCAAACTCTCCGCCTGCAGCTGCTGCTGGTACCACCTTGTATTCTTTGTGTCACCTCAGGCTTGAGTTCTCCCTCAGGCCACAAGTGTGGTAACTCCCCTGACCTCTTCCCTCACTGCACGTGTCTCTTGCTGTCATCACCACACAAAGCACGTAGGAATCTGCTCGACATTCTGATGCACGTGAAGACTTGCAGCAGAAGAGTTAGCCAGGAGCCAGAAACCTTTGACCACTGGGGACAGAGGTCAGTTATTACATAGCACCTTACTCTGTCCGTTTTCCCCCTCAGAGGCCTGGGAGGACGGCAGGCCTTTGTCCACTCAGTGATCAGGTCACTTATACAGTTTGTACTGGCTGTCTCTGCCTGCCTCTCTAACCTTTCCCACCCCCTCCATCCCTGTTCCTTAGAGTCACTTGACCTTTTCCTTGATGATGGGGGATGGGCGGGGAGGGGAATGGGTGGGATGCGGGTATAAGTGGGTGGTTTGACAGGACTGTGTGTGCATCTGGATTTGCCATGTTGGTACGACCCCGCTGTGTGCACAGTCCTCGTGCTGTGTGTAAAGTTCCCTGCTCAGATTTGGGGAGTATCTTCGTCTTCCCAATAAGCCTCTGCTGAATGAGGATGGCAGTCAACCACATTTACCAGATAAGATGTTCAGAGTGATAGCAAAAGCCAGGGCTTATAAAAAAGCTTTTTGGAAAAAAAAAATCTCAACAAAAGTTAAGTTTTTGTGATCCTTCCTACAAAATTTTATGTCTCTCTCTTTTTTTTTTTTTGCTTCATCCGATACCATTTCATTTCTTAAGTTGAGAGTAAAAAGCCTGAAGTCTCCAGAAGTTGTCTTTTCCTTTGTGAAAAGACATCAGGTTTAGAAACAAATCTATTCTCCCTCACTTGATCCTCAGGAGAGCAGAAGTCCAGATGGAAAGATCTTGGTTTGGAGCTGGAAGGTGCTGAATTAACATCCCGGCTGTCTGTCACAGCTGACAGTCTCTCTGCTTACCTATGGACCTGGATAATCCTGCCTAACGTCAGGCTGGTCACGTGTGATTAACAGGGAAAAGTTGAGCAGAAAGTAGGTCCTCCATAAAACCCAGTCCGTCCTCCACCCGAACTTAAGCAACCGCCATGACCCTAGCCCAAGACTTGCGCCCCACCTTGTCTCTTGCATGACCTTTTTAATGGCTTCTTGACTTCATTCCTTCATATCAACTTTCCAGTCTTTAATCCACACTGGACATTCTCGGAGACCTTTCTAGAAACAATGCTGAACTTCTGACCTGGGGTAGTTCTTCCCAGCCTGCACACTTTTCAAAAATGCAGCCCAAGCTTGTGTTTTTCACTGTTCTCCACTTTGTCTAACTCAGACACTGCAGGTGAAAACTGTTTTCTCCTCCTCCTCCTTCTCTTCCTCCTCCTCCTCCTCCTTCTTCCTACCTCCCTCCCCCCTCCTTCTTCTCTCTCTCTCTCTCTCTCTCTCTCTCTCTCTCTCTCTCTCTCTCTCTCTC
>NC_022028.1:41979927-41994053 GCF_000317375.1 Microtus ochrogaster | reverse complement strand
TTCCCCACACTGCTGCTATAGTCTGGAACTGCTCTGGCTCAGCGTCAAGGAATCTGAGATCAACCAGAGAAAAGGTTTCTAACTGTGGGGAGGCCGGAACCATTCCATCTTGTTGCGGGAGTTGACCCTGTGCTCAGAAGCATCTGCAGACTGTATGGGCAGCGATGCAATTCAACTGTGGTCCACATTCTTCTACGGGTTTCAGAAGATGTCTGCATTTGTTCCAATTCGAAGGAAACTAAACCCAGCTTCTGCCTTCTTTACAGAGGAGAAAGTTTTAAAAAATTATTACAATTTCTTTGCTTTCTCTCTATACTTGTTCAGGTCACTGGTCCCAAGTGCCATTCATTTGAAGTACAAATGATTTGTCTATGATGTTGGCAGCATCTGACTGCAGGTGCCATCTTACTGCATGCTGGCACTCCTCCATAGCCACTTCAGTTTGGTGATGACTCTAATGCCTGTCCTAGGGAGATAACATGGTTGCTTAAAACTCAAGGCCAAATATTTATAATTCATGACCATTTATAATTTTTAATTTTTCTTCTTCCAAAAGAAATTTTAGTAACTTGAAATAAAAATTTATTTATCCCTAAATGGAGATTAAAATCAAGAGGAAAACTAGTTTAAACATCACATAGAGAAAAGAGACAGGCCTCGGGTCTCCAAGGGCTTCATGGAGAGGATCACGCTTCTCCATTTGGGTTTAGATGACCTTCTGAAACACAACCACACCTTCCCCAGGATCAATGAGGCGAATCTCTCCACGGAGGTGCTCTTCTTTGTTTGGGGTGTGAGTGAAAACAAGAGAGAGACATATGGAGATAAAGCCAGGTGAGTCAGTGACGGTGATTTAAGTATGCAGTTAAGCCCAAGTTCCTGATAGCCACCCAAAGAAAGGAGGAGGAAATAAACTTAGATAGAATCCTTATCCCAATAATGGGGGAAACCCTCATCTTTCAAAAAGATTAAGTTTCCTTCTGGGGTTTATGTTAATCATAAGAATATATGCTCTAAAACCAAAAAATGGGCGGATCTTCAATAAGAGTCTGCAAAGGGTGCTTTTCTGCGGACATTTATCATAGCGACTATTAGAACACAGTATTAAATTGTGGTTTAGTGCAGACATTTAGTAGGGGAGCTGCCACTTGAAGGTGTGTTTTCATGGTACAGTCACAATTGGTCTTAGCACAGTCAGGATAATCAGAAACAGTCAGGACAGCAACATCCTATCAGGTTGTGAGAATGGATGGAAAAACTGATAACACTCAAGGCTCTCCTTGCACGAACTGTAACTGGGGCATAATAAATCACCAGTGTGCCCGTTCCTCAATAGCCCATCCTGTTTGCTGTATTGTTCCTACCATTCAGCATCTGGACCCTCTTCAAGCATCAGTAGAAGGTAGGCCCTGGCTTTCCTGGGGCTGTTCACTAACTGCCACTGTAGATAAGATGTGGAGCCGCCCCCAAGAGGCTCCTGTTTTTGAACAGAGAAAACTAAAGAGTATCACCTCCTGATTTTGAATTGACTTCAGAGACACTCACACCTACGAGCCCCCTACAAACTCCAGATTGCCTCTCTGGGTGTCCCCAGAGGACAGGATCATATGGGAACTTGGAGATCAGCTTACCTCTTCTCCTGTGTTCATGGACACCCGTTACCCCTCACAGAGCTTCCATATGCATCAGGATGACAGCTCACTTTGTGTCCAAGATGCTTGGACACCCATCACTCCTCACATACATCAATGCAGGATATAATGTGTTTCTCCAAAAAGGAGAAAATAACATGCTCAGGCTTGTCTCAACCGTGGGTTCACATATCCGATATACTGCCCATCAGATATTTACATTATGATTCACAACAGAAGCAGAATTATAGTTATGAAGAAGCAATCTCCCTTCTCTAAGTACTCTGCAAATGCTGGGAACAAAAACAGCGGCAAGCCTGGGAACAGGCATAGCAGTCTATAGCATGAAGGCTTTTAAACAGAGACTGGAGAATAACTAGTACAGGAAAACCCACCCATGGATTGCTTTTGACTATGTTGCCTATGGTTTGATAAAGGAGCAGTTTCTCAGCGTTGATTTAGTAAAACAATGCTGGGCTCTTGTCACACACATATTGAGGCAGGGGCTTCTTCTGAGTGTGGTTTCTGTGTCTTAGAGCTGTGTACTCAGTGTGGCCTGAATGTTACAGGCCACTGACATGTTTCTGTCCAAAATGCGAGCACGTAGGAACATGAAAAGGGTGGGGCAGGGGAAGGCTTCTCTCAAACGGAGCTTAGGGCTGAGCTCTTGATTGTGTGGCCACGAGTCCTGGGTGGCTGAGACAGCTGCATTCATCACTGTCAGTTCCCTCTGTGAGGAGGTGTGGCCATAACTGAGCAGATGAGAGAAACATGGCAGGCTGGAGAAGAGCGTTAGCACGGAACAAATGCCGCCTAGTCTCGACTTGTGAAGCCCCATGCAAGACTGGAGCTCTCTGCCCCCCCTCCCCTAAGTGAAAGGGATTCTAAGGACCCACGGGGAGAGCACCAGCAAGGCTCAGAACCTCTGGTCTCTGAATGACTACACAGGGAGAAGAAAAACCTGATGGCTTTCACAGGGCTAAAATATGGGCCAAAAAAAAGGGAGACATTTCTGTTGTTCCTGGGCACACACAAATTTTCATTGTTCTGTGGCAAATCAGGCATTCAACTCCCCATGTTAGGAAACAGTCCTGATTATTCTCGGGTTTGCCATTTGCTGTCATGTTCCATTAGCTAGAAAGCACTTTAATCTCCTGTGTGTGTGTCAGGGTCTGACGTTTCTTCATTCTAGGGACTCTATACTCACTGGGTCTATATTCTCCAGCTAACTGCCGACATCTTTGTGCTTGCTGTGCTCTCTTATGGTGTATAACGGGAGACATGACCTAGAGCACACAAAAGGTAAGTGTTAATGCAGCCTATGCTTGTCACTATATCCTGCTGCGGTCAGGAGTTACAGACAGACTTGCGGAATACTTTCTAAATGAGAGGTCTGCTATGGCTTGACGGTTCCTTTCAAAGCCTGTGTTAAAATTTAATTGCCCTGTCTTGTTATCAGAAGGTGTGATTTTAGAGGTAACTAAGGTAACAAGGGCTCACTGTGGGAATGGCTTTGTTATAAAAGCTCTGTGTCTCTGCCTCACATTTGACATTGTGCAGGTATGACCTAGCACACTGCACAGGTATGACCCAGCTCACTGTTCAGGTATGACCCAGCACACTGCACAGGCATGGCCCAACACACTGCACAGATATAGCACAGAATGGTGCACAGGTATGATCCATCACATTGAACAGGTATGACCCAGCAAGCTGTGCAGGTATGACCAAGAACATTGAACAGGTATGACCCAGCTCACTGCACAGGTATGACCAGCACACTGCGCAGGTATGATCAGCACACTGCACAGGCATGGCCCAACACACTGCACAGATATAGCACAGAATGGTGCACAGGTATGATCCATCACATTGAACAGGTATGACCCAGCACACTAAACAGGTATGACCCAGTACATTGAACAGGTATAACCCACTATGCCGCACAGGTATAACCCAGCATGAAAGTCCTTGCCTGGTGTTGTTAATACCCTTGGAGACTCAATATCTCTATAACTGGGAGCAGAATAGCCTCTTATTGCTTAAAATTGTGTTGGGTGTGTTTCTATTTCTGTTTCTCTCTCTCTCTCTCTCTCTCTCTCTCTCTCTCTCTCTCTCTCTCTCTCTCTCCACCTCTGTGTCTCTGCTTCTCTGTACGTCTCCCTTGCTGTTATTTCTGTCTTTGTCTCCCCGTCTCTGCCTCTGTCTGTCTCTCTTACAACTATCATGAATTTAGCAGCTTGCTCTATTCTGTGTAATGTGTGCTCTGCCAAAAGCAATGGAGTTAGCCAATCACAGGTTGACACCTCTCAAGCCACAAGCCTCCCAACAAATATTTTCTCCTTTTCAAGTTGTCTCTCTTACATGTATCAGCACAGCGACACGAAGCTAACTAACAGAGAATCATACCAAGAAGAGGAGTCGCCACCATGACTGAGCCTGGTAGTAAGGCTCAAGAGGACACAGGAATTCTTCTGCGGGAAGAATCTATAAAAGTCTGGAGATGAGGAGAAGACGAGGCTGCCATACGCAGAGCTGAGTCAGTAGGCATTTTGTCATACCATCAGAGAGCAGGCTGGCTATAGGTGGCTAGAAAACGGGCCAAGTCCAGTTCTGTCTGGTTCTGAAGGCTGAGCTCTTTCCAGCTGGCCACGTGTCTGTCGTTTCTGCTATAAGATTTGTCTGTTCCAGTAGATGGCTATCCACTTTAGTGTGTTCCAACTGTCTTTTCATCATCCGTGTCTACAGATGGCAGACCCACTGGTGAAAGAGACTGCATATATTTGTGGAATTAATGGGACTGATAAAATGATTTGGTGATCTGTACTTATTGAGTGAGGGCTGCAGCATGGGAGCCGAGCAGGGGTGTAAGTGAATTACATCTGATACCAAGTTACCTCTTGAAAACTGCCCCTTTTAAATGATGACTATCTGCTTGCCATCAAAGGGGGAAGTGAGGTTTATCTGCCTCTGCTGTAATGTAGCCAACCTGACAAGTGGGTTCTCAGCAGCTATATCCGCCCCCTCACTTGGCTATCGGCTGAGGGGAACAAACACTGGTGCTCACCTTCCCCAGTCCTTCTGTGACTTTGCTTCCCGGTTGCCATGCCCCCTCCTAATGGTTCATTTCTTCTTTATTTTCACTTAACTTGGCTTTTATGTATCTGTCCATCACTGCCTCCTCTAACTACCAGCTAAGATGGCCTGGCTCTCTTTTTAGCTTTTAAAGGATGCTGCCTGCCCTGAATGTGTGATACTTGAGAGTGGGTTTCGGGAAGTCTTCAAGAACAGTTGTTTATATTCTTTCAGAGGTTGCCAGGTAATAAATAGTGATTTGAAAGCGAAGGGTAAAGTGGAATTTCATCACCCAGCTCTCCGCTGTTCCTGTGATGGCTTAGATCATAAAACGTTGTGTTCTAACCTTCAGAGGGGGAACCACACTAGCTTGGGGTTACTGAGTGGGCAGAGACACTGTTTTTCCTACTCAGTACCCTGGGCACTGCTCCATCCCAGCCTGGTTGGAAATGCACTGTTTGAACCTTTGAAACTCTGAAGCCCATTGAAGCCTCTGAGCCAACAAAAGAGGCAAAGGGCCTTTGTGCTTCAGCAAGGGGCTGTCCCAGTTCTTTGCACTTTCCTAATGAGGGCCAGCCCAGGAGCCCTGGTGTCTCTGCTACACAGAGGGGGGTTGAGGGAATAAAAGCATCCCGCCTGTCTAGGTCACTTCCCTCTTCCTAGGGACTTTTAGGGATGGTATTCCAGCCCTGGAGAGTTTTGATACTCTTTCATGGTTTACAGTTTTGTGCCAGCTTGTGTGTATGTGAGTGGCATCGGATAGGTTAGTGTGGACTCTCTGGGTGCCAGTTTGTGTGTGTGTATGTGAATGGCATTGGATAGGTTAGTGTGGACTCTCTGGGTGCCAGCTTGTGTGTATGTGAGTGGCATCGGATAGGCTAGTGTGGACTCTCTGGAGCCAGCTTGTGTGTGTGTGTCTGTGTGTGTGTGTGTGTGTGTGGCATCGGATAGTCTAGTCTGGACTCTCTGGCATGCTTGTCTCATTTACCAAGATCCCATCCGGTTCCATTTGTTTAGAAGATTTAATTGACCTACTAGGAATTTCAGTCTGTCATCCTGATTTCAATTTGTGAGTTACATTAAGTCAAAGTGTTTCATTGTGTAATTTCTGATACTAATTTTAGTAACAAATAATGTTTCTGGTAAGCTGAAGGAAAAGAATTCTCTTTTGGCACAGTGTTAGAAAATGCGAGATTTTTTTTTACACATTTAGGAAAAGTTGTTATTTATTCATTTTGTTTGTTGATTGCAGCAAAATGAAGACTAATCCACTGGGTATCAGCAGTTATAATAGCATGCATAGAACCTGTGCATGCCCATGCATAGGACCCGTGCATGACCATGCATATAACCCATGCATAGAACCCGTGCATGCCCATGCATATAACCCGTGCATGCCCATGCATAGAACCTGTGCATGACCATGCATAGAACCCATGCATGCCCATGCATAGAACCTGTGCATGCTCAAGCCAGACCAAATCCCAGAATGAAGAGGGGAATTGAGCATGGGGTCCCACCCTAGCTATGAAGCTATTGGCAATTATTAGATGCTGGGAGAGGGAGAGACAATTTCCTCTAAAAGTACAGCCTAAGGTAAAATGACCACACATCCAAGAATGGGCAACACAATTTGATCTTAAATTATTTAAAAAGGACACAGAGGTGGGTGGGTATAGAAGAGGCGTGGATCTGGGAAGAGTTGGGAGAGGGGAGATGGATATTATCAAAATATGTTGTATACAACACTCAAAGAACTAATAGAGCAAATGAGACTTTTAAAAGGACAGGACTTGAACTCCAAGGTCCACGGTTACCTGGTGTGCTATAAATGTGGATATGATAGGTAAGGTAAGAAGAAATGAAGACAGCGGGCCCGAGGGAAGCGCTGAGATTTGATCCCCATGCCCTGCTCTGTAAATAAGCTATCTGTGCTCCAGGGTGACTGCTAGGCATGCTAGTGTGTAAGAAGGTTCCATGTCTTGCTGGTCATCAGCTAAAACTCTTCAGGTTTGCAGAACCAAGGGCCCAGCGTCCACAGCGACAGAAGGAAGGAGAAGATGGCTCTATGTCCCTTAGAAGCATCTGGCTCAAGCCAGACTCCATTTTTAGACCTAGTCCCACCTCATGTTTTCTATAATTTATTACATCAGAAAGCTCGAAGAGTTATTTTTATGCCAAGAAAATTGGACTCCAGTCGAAGTTATTTTCATCACTTCGTCTAATTACAAAGCTGGGCACAGAACTATGACTATTCAAGCAGACTTCAGATATAATAGAAAATGAACAGCAAGGACGGATGGGCTTGACTAGCTGCCAGCAACAGCAGATAGGGGAATGATTCCGATGACTAGCGAGGAAAGTAAAAAAGCAATACTTTCTGTGTGCATGCGTTTGTGTGTCTGCTTCCCTTCCTCTCTCCCTCTTCCAGGGACTGAACCCAGGGCAATTTCTTTCTAGAATATTGATACACTTAGCTTAGTTTGATGCTGGATTCTGTTTAAGTATGTTCTCCAGTACCATGCAGTTTATTGTATATTCCAGCTGTTTATTATAGCATATGTATTGTTAATGCAGCTCAGCTCAAAAGCTACCTGGTGAAGGAAAACTAAAACCAGAGAGAGGTGGGGACAAAGGGAGGGAGAACAAGCAGACTTTTGAGGGGTGGGTCATGGGATTTGAATAAACATTCATAGCATTTATATTTAGGCTATAGTTTATATCTTTTGAATGATTCTCATCTTTCAATGGATTAATGCAAAATTATATTAGCATTTAGGAAAGAATCACTAGCAGTGGGGAGATAAAATTTAGGCAAAAATCAATACTTTATGTTTAAAAGTGATGCAAATGAAATTTTGTCATAATTAAAGAGTATTCATTAAATCAGCCAATCCTTTTGAATTCTTAAGGAAAGCCAAGGCTTCTTTAGCCCAAGCTGAAAAGATACAAACTCCTCTCAGCTACTGGTTAGAAAGTGTAAGTAGGTAAGTGATTAGGCAAAGCTACTTTCCATCCATATTGTTGCTAAGAAGCAGTTGCCAGCTAGTCAGAGAAACCTGGGATTGAATTCATATCACATTAACTGACAGGTGTGTGACTAGAACAAACCACAACTTCTCTAAATATTTCTCATCTGTAAACAGGGCCAATGACGGCTATCTTACAGGGTTGGAGAAAGATGGAAACAATAAACCCAACAGGATGTTACGGTAAGTCTTTGTCTCAGACAATACTGCCATATTTTCATTGTTTCTGAAAGTGATTGCAACGGTGCTGTTTTTAAATGAAATGTTTATTATTTACCACCAGTACATTTCTGCTTAGAGAACTATTTCATACACTTATCTACCTTGGATTTTTCAATTTTTTTCAGGAAAAGAAGTTGATAGTGGAAAGACTGATGGAGATGGATCAAAGCAGAGAAGGGTCTATTTATGCATGGATTTGATCAAGACACATTATATGAATGTATGAAATTCTCAATTAAAGGAGAGAAGAAAGGCAGAGTAGCAATTCAATCAATAAATAGTCCGGCCATTATGAAAATCAGCCGGGCAGTTCTTCAGAAAACCAAAACTAGACCTACTATACAATACAGCTATTTCTCCCCTGGGTATTTACCAAAGGATTCTAAATGAACAATCTCAGAGATACTTGTGCATTCATGCTTGTTGGAGCTGTTTTTTACAGTAGCTGAGATATAGACGAACTAGGCATCTGCCAAAAGAGCAATGGAAGAACAGGATGTGGTATACACACACTGGCATTCTCTATAGCAAAGAAAGAAGTTATGATGTTTACACAAAAATGGCTGCTACTGAAGAGAATCATATGAAGTGACTTAGGTCAGTCTCAGAAAGACAAACATGATGTCTCTTCTCATTTGTGGCACCTATACATCATATAGACAGATGTATAAAATCATGACTAACTATCTGACATGAGAGTAGAAGCCAAGCTGTTTAGGGGATATGGAGACTATGAGAAGGGCCAAGGGTGGGAAGAGAGAGAGGAATGTACTCAAAGTGTGTTATGTAATTGTATGAAAACATTTTTATAACCTGCAGAGCCAGATGCAATGAATGTATGTCAACTAAGATATTACTGCAAATAAAGGTATGGTGATATATTTTTAAAAACAAAAAAAAGAGTAGCTAGTACAGAAGACAAGTTGTTAGCCTACTGACTTCTGCTTCCCCCATGCATTTGTCATTATTTCTTTTGATAAATTACTAAAGAATTTAACTTTTTTTATGAGCCTAGTTCTCCAAATAACCCAAGCTCCAAGTCAGGTAACCATGCTATTCTTTCTTGCTACCTTCTTCTTCCATTATTTTTGGATAAATGGTTCATGTCTCCTAGAGTCTTTTGTCCTGCTCAGGAGTATCCTGTGATGAAAACTGACTTGTTGTAGCATTGTATTGTATTAGGAGCTGGAGAAATGTCTCAGCAATTAAGAGTGCTTGCTGTTCTTGCAAAAGACCTGGATTGAGTTCCCATCACCCATATGGATGTTCACAACCACCTGCCAATCTAGTTCCAGGGGATCTTATGCCATATTCTGGCATCAGTGGGCACCAGAAACACACGTGGTACACACACATAAATACAGACAAAACATCCAAATGCACAAGATCTACAGAAGAGCACTGGACCTCCATTTCCCATGACCAGAGAAAAGTGAAGGCATCTTGGATAGCTTCAATACCTAAATTCTTCAGCTTGCTGCCCAGCTGATGAAGCTACCTGGGAAGGCTGTTGCATAAATTAAGTGAGGAAGCTTCCATTTTGGTTCTTGAAGCTCCATAGAGAACTGCACTCAATAGTGGTATTTTGGCTTCGTTTGCTTCCTTGAATTTGATGCATCCCTTTTTAAATGATTAGACAGAGCAATTGTGGAAGGCTATGATATGTTAATAACATTCATTTACTTACTTATTCAGAGGACCCTCCCTTTGTAATAAAGAAAGACTTCCTTTGGTACCCGAACTTACCATGGTCCCCTAAAACACCCAAGAAGAGAAACTGATCCTCGTCATCCTGTACATTAACCTCGGTGGAACCAGACACTGACAAGCCATCTGGATTCGCTGGTGGCAGCACTGCTGTGGGGGAATTAGATTTCCTGGGAAGAAACTTCGATTTGGCGCCAGGGATTCTGGTTTCTCTCTCGTCTCTGTTACTGACCTCTATGTTTTTCTTTGATCAAAGGAAAAGAACATGATCTCTGCTAACTTGTTGGACTCTCCTTCAGAGACCACATAAGAAGCAGCCTGAATGGGTTTCAGAAGCAGCAGCCTCTGCAGAGCAGAGGCCCTGTCTTTCCATAACTACCGTAGTGCCAGGTGCTGCAGAATTTAACCCACTGTATGTTTTCTCAGTAATTTTTTTCAACTCTATAATTAACCCTATTCCTCATTTGTGAGGAATCAATAAAACCAAAGATAAAGAAAGAGCAAGGAGCTCGTGCGTGTGTGATATTTGTCACGAAGTTTGTGTCTACCTTTGTTTTCTTTTTTTTTGTTTTCTTTTTTTACAAATTAAAACACTTTTATTAAAACACATATACACAAACACCAGCCTTCTATGATATAAATTGCTCTGTTCCACAACATCCCTTTCCCATTCCACCCTGCTGTGACAAACTGATCCCTCTGAAACTGTGAGTTGAAATTAATTCTTCCTTTCTAAGTTGTTTATATTGGGTATTTGGTCACAGGGACACAGGAGCAACACACAGAAAATTGGTATGAGAGAAGTGAGGTCACGGATGTGATTGAGCCTGGCCACCAAATGGTTGTTAAATCTTTGGAATCATAACTCTACCCCTATCTTGTTTTCTCAAGTTGGAAAGTTCAAACGTTTGGGCATGTTTCTTCAGTGTTTTCAAGAAGCCAAGCACTTACTGGTTTTATTTGGGACTGAGAACTCTGTAACAGTTCAGACAAGAGGAAGATGATGAGCAGTGAGTGTTTAATTAGCTAAGCATCGGTGGGGGAGGAACAGCTTAAAGAGGGGACAGTTCAGAGAGCTAAGCAACCCCATTTTGGAAGTATAGTGACTGCAGAAGCTTATACTTTTAAAAAATATCTGTGGCCCACTGTAATGGTTAGTTTTCATCAACTTGATCCAACCTAAATATGCGTGGGAGGAGGGAATCTGAGCTGAGAAAACACCGCCATCAGACCAGCCTGTGGGGCATTTTAACTGCTGGCTGATGTGAGAGGAACTAGCCCACTACAGGCAATACCATCCTGGGTAGGTGGCCATGGATTATATAAGGAAGCAGGTTGAGCATGGTCTGAGAATAAGTCAGTAGTCACCATTCCACTATGGACTTCGCTTCTGCCTTGATGCCCCCCAGGGACGGACCACGGAAGGATAAGATGGTTTTGGTTTCTTTTCCTCCCTCAGGTTGGTTTTGGTTAGTGTTTTGTCACAGCCACACAGGAAGCAAACGAGGATGCCTGCCCATTCTCTTTCCCTTTCTCCCTCCCTCCTCCTCTTCTCTATAAAGTCTTGTTATGTAATTCACACTAGTCTCAAGCTCACCATTCTCCTGGTTCAGCCTTCCACATACTTTATCCTGCCTATCTGGTCATCCATGTCTCATGGTAAATATTTGGAAAGGTGGGACGTGGAGCAAGTTATTTCTTTTTGAAATTTAGAAGAACTCAAACAGGTCTTTATGCTTATTGTGTGTTTTGTTTGATTCAAAAAAAATCAATAAAACCAATGTATGGTGTGGGAGAGTAGAGTGGAGCCTTTCAGGAACGTCCCAGGGAATAAAAGACTTCTATACGTACAGTTAAAGTTGTCTTTAATGCATCTCCCTAAATAGGTCAAAGATGTTTTCCAAAGCTATATAACAAAAATAGACTCATGACTTTCAAATTCCAGTTAGGCACACTTGATATGCAAAGGTTAATCAGTGAATAATCTTTGCAATCATGTTTGTTCAGAAAATACCCATAATAGTCCATTTCAGTTATTCCCCATCAAAACCTGGTCTCATGAAGTTCTCCCAGATGTAATTCCCGTTTAGTGCACACTGCCAGTTCTTCTGCAGCGGATTGAGAACACAGACTGTCCTCAAAAGATTAGTAATTCTCAGCTTTAATTCTAGCTGAAATCACGAATATAACTAATTCCTTCAGCATTTATACTTTCCTTTTTACATTAAGAAATGCTGAAACAAGCCCCATTTTGTGGAAACAAGAATAAATAATTAAATGCTTTTCAAAAAGTAATTAAGAGTCAATTGGCAAAATTGCACATATTAGTGCATGGTGTTTTGTGCTATTCGTAAACAGCCATTTATTCCAATTTCAAAATCTTTTGAATATCCTTTAGAGATTAAGATTAAGACGATTTTGTTGGGGGAGATTTATTTACTATCGATCTTCTTAAATTCTGGAATCAAATTATCCCACCTGCCCCTTTCTATCTCTCCCCCCCCCATTCTGTACTTAACGTATGTGTGAGTAGGGTTCCTTAAATGAGATCCTAGAGTCTCCTAACGCCCCGTGTGCTGTAACTGCAGGTTAGTATAGAAGGCTGCTCTCGGAGAGTCATTAGATCACGGAAGATACTGAAAATATTTGCATTAAAGAGACATAGTTACTTCTTATGTCCGGGGTTTCCCCAGTCCCAGGACTCCTCTCTAATGATGCTCTCCGTTGTAATCCTCTATCTTTGTCTTCCTGCATTTGCTTGTGTCTGCTACCACAGAGCTTAGGTAAACGCTATTTTCCTATGAGACCCACAGTGGATCTCGACTATGGGTATTAGATTCCCTTTCACCCATCCTAAATGCAATCAAATATTGAGATATTTAGTTAAAGGGCCCCAGTGATGCATGCTCCACCACTGTACTGGACAGGGGCTGCTTTTGCTCATCCTTGCTCTGTACATCAGAAACACTCAACAAGAAACACCGGCAAATAAAGGGAAGGACGAGTAACTACATAATAAACAGCATTTCATGGAAACTGTGGTAAGAAAACATTCTTCCAAGCGATCATGCAGGAGTCAATTTTTTCATTTCATGATGAACTTAACTCCTCAGTGCTTCCTGTTACATTCATTCTGGATTACACTACTCAGATGTTAGCACAAAGCCTGAGGCAAAACATGATCCTTGCAGCTGAGCGCTGCCATCAGAACCGACCTTGGGTATTTTTTGTAGCCATCTCTGATTGAGCCTCTTCAAGGGCTTCTGTTGTGCTAAGATTCATGTGATGAACATCCCAAATTCACGTGCCCAGGACCTGTGGAGATCACAGCATCTCTTTGAATACATTCCATGTTCACATCTCTCACACTGTTAGCAAGCACTGCAGAGCTGCCACTACCATTATATATTCACTAATACAAAAACGGAACCTTTTCCTATCTTAGTTCCCTAATCCATAAAGTGAAGATAATATCCACTACCGCTGTCTCACAGAGTTGAGAGGATTGAAGGGAACATTGCACGTATAACATGTAGCACCATGCTTTGCATGTAATAAAAATAGCACAGTAGTAACCATTAGTATTTTTGTCTTCTGATAGTTGCAATATTTTTATCTTGCTTGCTAGGCTTCATACCTTCACGCCTGTAGTATAAAGTCACTGAGGGCAGAGTATTGATGCTGCATATTGTATATGGTTGTTTTAAAAACCCTGCCTATGCTTACCAATGGCTCCAGAACACAGAACACATTTGGTCTACGATTGCTTTTTAACCCTATAGGCCTCAATGAGTTAGCATGTGCATGTGTAGAGTTACCGGGTTTTAAAATTGGCTTGGACTCAAGATAGAGATTTCTTGCTAGTATCTGAATCCACATGCCAAGAGAAATGTGCCCACCAAAGATACTTTTAACAGAGATTTGGGCTTTGTCTGTGCAAATATGTGACCTTGAAGGCCTGGATTGTTGGAGTCAACTCAGGAAGTTTGCCAGACACTTGGCCTCTGACAAGAGATGATTCAGTTTCTGTATAGTACAGGTTTCCTCTCAGATCCTCCGTGTTTTTCTCTTCACACAATTTTATAAAGCACATGTCTTCAAAGAGAGCACGAACAAGGGCAAGTTACAGGAATATTCAGACTCGACAGATCCCATATTTTACTCGAGATTACTTAGACTCTCTGGATATGGAGTCACACATCAGTATATTAAGCCCTATCCTGTTGAACTGAATGTAATTTTCCGGCAGCTTGTTCCTCTCTGTGTGTGGGTGTGTATTTGAGTATCCATAGATGCTAGAAGAGTGCATTGGAGTCTTTGGAGCTAGAGTTATAGGTGGGGTTATAGGTGCCAGAGTAGGTGAAGAGACCCAAACTCCAGTCTTCTACAAGAGCAGGGAGCTCTTTTAACTGCTGAGCTATCTCTCTAGCCCATTACAGCTTTTCTTTTTTTTTTTTTTTTT
>NC_022028.1:41976953-41979827 GCF_000317375.1 Microtus ochrogaster | reverse complement strand
CAGGCTGGTCTCGAACTCACAGAGATCCGCCTGCCTCTGCCTCCCGAGTGCTGGGATTAAAGGCATGCGCCACCACCGCCCGGCTCTACAGCTTTTCTTAAGAGCTTTTTCAGTTGATTATCAGAGAAGATTTCCTCTCAGAAAATGACAAGTAGTTGAACAGCTTTGAGTCGTGGTTCTTTTGAGTGGATCAGAACCCAGAAGCTGCTGACATCTGGGAAAGAGAAGCCACTGAAGGCTAAAACGCCCAAGGGTTGTCTGGCGGAAGAGCATCTGTAGACTGAAAGAAAAGATGGCAAGAAATCTTGCCTTGGATTTCCCATATTGATCTGGGGACTTTTCAGGATCATAAGTGGCTTCTGAGATGCTCACACGCTTGTGGGGCCTGCATTATCAAGGCCCCACGGAAGCTCCGTGAGTATACTGTGCTTCAGTGAAGCTTCCGTTCTCAGAACTGCTCTCGAAGGCAGTGCTATTATTTGTACTCTAAGGCACTGGTACTCAGGAAGCCCAAGTGGCAGCTTGAAAGATGTTTCTGCCGGTACACACTGGACTCAGGGGCACACACAGGCAACCTCTGAGGAGTGACATTCAGGATGCTTGTCAACATCTCTCAGAAAAGTTAGAATTCCTTTCTGTCTCCTCCCAGGTCACACAATTAGTACAGGCTCCTCCATAGCAAGCTGGGCTCAACTCCAGCAGCCTGACCAGCAGCCTTGCCGTCTCCTGTGAGTGTGACATTGAATTTTGTCCCTGACTATTTCTGTGTTTCTCTAGAACTTCATCTCTTGAGTATTCATTTCTTTTTGCTTTTTAAAAGGATGTTGGAACTACTTGTCTTCTTCCAAAGACACAGAGTTTGCAATATCTACACTTTCATTTCTGAGGATCACACCTTTAGTGACCTTCACCAAAAAGAAACTCATTAACTCCACTTAATGGGAAAGTTGGAGGTGTCACATGCTTGTGGAAGGCAAAGTTTTATTTTAACAGAAGAATACTGCCCAGGATATTCTGGTTGGCTTGAGATGATTTTAGGGCGTGGGGTGTCTGACTGAACATTGACCCCAATTACAGGCATTTTTAAATGCTTCAGTGCTGAGAATGTGAACAGAAAGCAGTAACTCAACCCAGCAGAGAAGGCCTTGTGAATGTTCCCCGCTAGTGTAGAGCTCATTTCTGTTTTTCATGGTCATTAAATTGATTTTCCTTGCTAATTATACATAGTATTCAATTATAGAGAATTTCCAAAATCAGATGACAACTGGCTATCAGAGAAACTATGGAGCTCAAGGGAAAAACGGAAAGTTTTAAGTTTCTCCCAAGCCTATTGGTTTCTCATCTGGAGAGTATGTTACCATTTTTCGATTGCTTTAGCAGACTGTTTATATTTTGTCATTTGTGAGAATGGATTGGGTACTATCATCATCATTAATGTAAAAACTGTGAATTTTCCCACTTTGGATGTTTCTAAATCATAACTGGAATAATTGGTTTCTCCCCTTCCCCAGAGCCCTTGTAATTAATTAATCTTATCCAGCCATTAAAAATGAGCTAGCCACCAGGCAGGGGTGGTGTACACCCTTAATCCCAACACTCAGGAGCCAGAGGCAAGAGGCCAGTCTGATCTACAGAGTGAGTTCCAGGAGAGCCAGGACCACACAGTGAAAGCCTGCCTCAAAAAATAAAAATATTAAAAAAAAAAGAGCTAGCCATCACTCAAAAAATGGAGTAAGAAAAGACTTGGGTCAGATCCAAATGAGCATGTATTCAACTTGAGCCAGTTCAAGGAGAAGGTCTCCAGGGACAAGACAAAGCTCAAAGTCATATGACAGGTGATGTGTGGAGGTGGGTGTGGAAATGCTGGCTGTTAGAGGATGTATACCAAGCTCAGGGGTAAATGTAGGCTATAACTAATAAAACAGATAAGATAATTAAGGAGCAACAAAAAACACGTTCAGAAAAGGAAATAAAATTATGTGACTTGTGTGATTAGTGACTCATACTTACATAGGTAAAATTGAGCTTAACATTCTTTAGAAGAACGGCAATAGGAACAATAAAGGAAGCGGATGGGAAGGCATCCGAAAGAGGGGCCTTTGATGAAAGGGCTGCTGTCTCTGGGAATGAGAGCAAGCGCTCTGGCCTCAATAAAAGGGAGCCAGCACTCCAGCCTTCTAAAAATTCTGGACATGTATGGTTCTGATTAAAAATAATTAATATTTAAAACCATGAGTTTTTACTCCTGGCTCTTTTAGCATATGCTAATACTTTGCGTGCTCCATGGTGTCATGGTGGTAGTGATGCCTCTCCAGGGATGTCGATTAAGAATGACTCAGCAGCCTTGGTGGAATGGAGCCACCTCAGGACTCAGTTCTGTCAGGAAGGGTCCTAGTCAGAAGTGTCTACAGGCCTCCTTGGCTTTGACTGTGCCCTGCAGAGTAAGAAGGGAGATGGTCACTAGGCTCCTGGGGCTGAGTTGTGCGTGTGCATCTGAGCTGCCTGGCTGCTCCTCAGTACTGTCGCTTGTTGTGCTTGTTGTGAAAAGATGTTCTTTTGTGTTGCCTGAGTATGTGCGGAGCTAGTGCTTAAATCCTACACTGTCAGAGCACCTTAGTGGATCTGTTCTTTGGGCAAATGTGGAAATAAGAAGCTGAGAACTCAGACTATATGTATATGTGTATGTATGTATATACTTAACACAGCCCCTCTCTTTCCCCTTTATGGATAGTATAAATATATACATCTATTTAATATATGTATTTAACATATCTATTTAATGGGTTATGGTTTACCCTAAACACTTGTCTAGAAACAGAGATGGTCTGTGTCTTCTAGTCCATTTTTAAAGAGCTTTTTCTTTCTTTTTTTTTT
>NC_022028.1:41969399-41974253 GCF_000317375.1 Microtus ochrogaster | reverse complement strand
AAGTTGTCTTGATTTGCATTTCCCTGATCGCTAAGGAAGTTGAGCATGACCTTAAGTGTCTTTTGGCCATTTGAAGTTCTTCTGTTGAGAATTCTCTGTTCAGCTCACTGCCCCATTTTATAATTGGGTTGATTAGCCTTTTACGGTCTAGTTTCTTGTAAATAAATGGGCCATGCCCTTACTATAGAAGCATAAATAACAGAACTAAAAGAGAAAAGGACAGCTTACGTTCTTCCTACCATGCCCCTTTCCAAAAAACAAGTTTGTTAATATAGGAAGGTGGAGGTGATCAGTTGCTACCACAGTGTTTATTTCTATCATCATAAGTCAACGGGTACCGAAATAGAGCACCATGTCAGGACATGAACACGCACCATTCATTCTGAACGTAACTAACAATTAGTGATTAGTTTCCGCATGGAAGCCCCCAAAGTCTCTGAAATGCTGACCTGTGTACTCATGGTGTCTGGTGCATCACCTCAAGCAGATCGCTTAGCCCCACCACCCTTCTAACCACCCCTGTATCTCCAGAGAAGAGACAGCAAGCCAGATGTGCCTGAGGTTCGTACAAACTATGAGCATTTGCAAACATGCTGTTAAAAGGAATGATTGTTTTTTGTTGGGTGGCTTAGGAGATTCTGAGTGAGACTGTAAATCTGATTTTTGTAAAGATTAAAATTGTACTTAAAGTACAGATAGATACTTAAAGCTAGCACAACAGTATTTTGAGCTAATCCAGCCAGTTAGCACAAACCCAGTGAGATCCTCAGATAGCATCAGGTTTATGTCTGAGACAGTTATCAGGTTTGCTGTTCTGCTGATAGAGTGAAAGATTGACAGTCAAGGTGCAAAGCGGAGGAGAGAAACTGACTTATCTACATCCTAGTTACCCTGAGGAAATGCCTTGTCTGCACACTATTTGTATTCCGTGTATTGACGGTTTTACTTCATTTTAATTGATGTACCATGAACGTCATGCTTTGAAGTAAATAATTTTGTGTCTTGACATATGATGTGTGCACATGTGTTCTATATGACCATGAATCTATTACACAGTTAAGATAGTCGACCTGCACAGCATTCCCCTAAGTTAGACAGTGCTTCTTGGTTAGCACTTCCTCCCTGCCTCCCCCTCTTGTTAGTGGTTACCAGGCAACCACTGATTTGTTTTTTGTCACTATGCATTAATCTATATTTCCTAGAATTTTATGCAAATAGGGTTATAAAAATGTATCTCTTTTTTTTTCATTTGTTCGCACTGATCAAGAATTATCAGATTCATTCACGGAATTGCATGCATCGAGTTCATTTGTTTTATTTCTAAGTAGTAGTCTACTCTATGGCTCTGACATAATTTGTTTATTTGCTTATTATGCATGAACACGAGGGTTTGATCCTGGTTTGAGGGTGTTTATGAATCTCTGTGTGTAAGCTTTTCTATGGACATATGAAGGCATTTCTCAAGAGTAAATGTCAAGAAGAGGAAGAACTGGATCATGTGGCACCTAAGCAAAGAACTTCCAAACTACTTTCCACAAGCGGCTCCTTTTAGAAAACAACAGCAATAAGTTTTTTGTTATTATAATTCATTTATCTTTGAATAAGATTTTTAGCTACTTTGAAATCTACTTTGTGTGATTGTAACAGACAATCTAACCACCTATAATTTCATTCTCTAATTTATTTGTACCTTTAAATTTGATAGGTCTCTTATACATGTCTTTTCATTCAAAACAATACCTCTATCTTTAACTGGATTGTTTAGAACATATGTACATTGTGTGACTACTACTTTAGCAAAATTTAAATAATTTCATTGGTTTTTTCTTGTTCTATGTCCTCTTTGATTGTCCTTTTCTTTTTTTCTGACTTTTTTTGGATAAACATTTTTTTTTATCATTCGAGTGAATTCCTTAGGGTTTATAATGTACATCTTTAACTCAGAAGAAACTAACTTTTAATTTACATTTTTTTTTTTATTTTTGAGACAGGGTTTCTCCATAGCTTTTTGGTTCCTGTCCTGGAACTAGCTCTTCTAGACCAGGCTGGCCTCGAACTCACAGAGATCCGCCTGCCTCTGCCTCTGGAGTGCTGGGATTAAAGGCATGCGCCACCACCGCCCGGGCTTTATTTTTTTCTTTACATTCCAACCACAGTTCTCCCTCCCACCCCTCCTCCTGCTCCCTCCTCCCCTTTACCTGGTAAAGACATTAACAGCAGAACTTTATTGCCTTTGTGTATATGCAGATTTCCAGGTTGTAGTTTTTTGTTTGCCTGAAGGACGGATGTCTGCAACTTCTATTACAATGCAAGACGACCTGTACTATATTCCTCCCACCTATTAACGATGGGAAAGGCTTCATGTTACATTTTGTTAAAAGATGCTTTCATTGGGTATAGAATTCTAGGCGGGTGGGGTTTCTCCCAGCCAGTCCTTTAAAAGATTGCTTTAATTTCTTTCCACTGCCATTGTTTTTGACAAGAGATCTGAGATTATCTTCATCTCAGTTCCTCTGCATATATTGCATGTCTGCTCTGCTTATAAAATTGTCCTCATTATCACCGATGTTTCATTGTTTCTGCCATGAGATGGTGCAGGATTCTTCACGTTTCTTGTTCTTAGGGCCTTAGGGGTTTCTGTAGTCGTTGTTTGTTGTTATGAATGAAGTCCAAGTTAGTCCTACAGTCATGACCCTCCATATCACTGGGTTATGGTCATATGAAGACAGGTGCAGTTCACAGAAAACAACATCTTCCCTTTCATTGCTGGGAGTAAAGCCCAGAACTTCTGGCATGATAGAGCAAGTGATCCAACCCCAGGTCCTCGGCTTTCTTGATGATTTAAAATCTTCATGAATTAGAAAGCCTGTCTATTGTTTCCCCAGCTTTTTTTTTTCAGTGCCCCACTTTCTGTCATGACCTCTAACACAGACTTGGCCATTTCAAGTTGTTCTACTGATGGCCTGTTCTTTCTTACAGTTTGCTGCTCACCTTCTGAGTCACTACAAACACCTGTTGTCATGCCTCCAAGTTCACTGAGCTTCTGAAACAATGTGCTATTAATTTCTCTAGTGTCTTTTTATATCTAAGTTTTATCTCTATGGTCATTCTCCTAATTTTTGTACCAACATCTAATTTGGTCTTTTTGTTTCTTGCATCTCTGTTCTTAAGCACATATTCAGTATTTCTTCTAGCTTTGAACATAGGCAATAGAATTTGAATTTCCCCATGCCCTGTCAGTTCATTCTGACACACCTTTCAGCTGTGACAGTTCAGACTGGACCCTAGATACAGTGTATTTTGTCTGACCAGGTGCTGTGCATGGATGTGTGTACTTTATTCTATGCAGAGACTAGCTAGCTATTGGCTAGTCTGGACCTTTGCCCTGGGACACAGTCAAGTGATCTGGAAACAGCTTTTTCCTATTTACCATTGTTTTTAGGACTTATTAGGCAAGCAGTGTTTTTCTCCACTACTGAGTGCTTCCATGCTTCAGAGGAATGTTCTTCTCTGACAGAAAACTAAGCATTTTCCAAGCCATTTGTGGGATCTGAGTCTTCTTGGGTCTGTTTTTGAACATTTCTCCTCAGCCTGAGACAGGCTCTGCCCACACAGATCCTGAGCACAGTTCTGCTCAGTGATAAGGCTCCCCTGCTGATCCCCAAGTCACTCTTTGAACCTCTCTGTCCTCTCTAGTACTCTGCCTAGCTCCTCAACGCAAGGATTTCCCCGCTCTGTCCCTAAGGTTTCTCTTTGCTGCCCACTGGCCTGGAAACTCCCTTAAGGCAATCACAGGGCTCACTTATTTGTTTACTACCTCTGGGCTCATTGTTTTCATATTTAATATGAAAAGGTGTCTTTACTTTGATAGTTTAGCTGTTCAGGCAAGAGGATAAATTCAATTTCTGCTGATTTCTCTTTGTTGGAACGATAAGTCTCCAAAAATTTTAAAGAATAACCTAATTATACTTAGAAGAGAGGGCAGGGAAACAGAAACCACTGAGGTGAAAGCTTCAAAACATTTGGAGGGGAGGAATAGCCCTAAAGAGTTTGAATGAACGAATGCTGGAATATACAGATGAAGAGTGTCGTTACAGTCAGGTTTTTAAATCCATCTTGCAGAGAAGCTCAAAAACAGCTTCAGGAAATAAGTTATTTATAAGCATGTCTTATAAATTTCTTCACAGTATTATGACTTTAACATATTCTCAATGTAAAATATAAAAGCAAAGAAACTGTTCCAGTCCTGAAATTCTGTTTAGTTTTAGAAATGGTGGCAATTCCCCTTGCCCTAATTTGGCTGAGCTGATCTGTTTACCACGCTTCCAGTAACTTACATCGGAGAGGACTGTGGGTGGCAACTAGACTCTGAATGCCTTTCTGTGAGAGGAGTCGTGTCTTTTGTGGCTCATTCAAGTGATCGTTTCTGCTGTGAATTTTAAATAGAACAATCATTTTGATTGCTCCGCTAGAGTCTGACTCAGTGAGCCTACAAAAGCATCTCTCTCATCACAGAATCCTAAATGAATCTCAGGATTCCACCAGATGTTTTTAGAAGGAATTTGTTAAATGCCCAGGTTTCACACAGTGTTAGCAAGTCACTGCACCTCTTTTGCCTGGGTCATGACCCATGGACATTAAATGGATAAACCACATCGAGTGCTAGAATGCAATACTGCATCAAAATCAAATCTTGAATTTTTAGTTTCATTTCATTTTATATTATTTTCCCTTCTCCTTTGTGAAATTTTTTTTTAATTTTTCTCCCTTTTACAAAGGACTTATGATATTTTAATTTCTTTTTTTTTTATTTATTTATTGAGGATTTCCGCCTCCTCCCCGCCACCACCCCCC
>NC_022028.1:41875942-41960677 GCF_000317375.1 Microtus ochrogaster | reverse complement strand
CGCCGGTCCCCCAAAGCCTATATTTGATTGCAGCGCTGTGTCGCTCCGCCGCCGCCGCGACTGCGCGCTGCTCCGCCGCCGCCGCGACTGCCGATATTTTAATTTCTTATGGTACTTCAAATAGTAATTTGCTACCTGCAAACAGCAATCTAGTATGTTGTTTTTTGTTTGTTTGTATGTTTTTTCTTTTTACTGTAGATGGCTGACCTACTTTACATCACACCTACAGAAAGAAGAGAATCAATCATAGTCTGGTGGGACGCTAAGACTAGAAGGACCCTAGAGATTGCCTAGCTCAAAGGACACAAGCATAAGGCATGAGGGACCTCACTCTTATATCTTGTGCTTATGGGTAATTTATCAGAAAACATTGCTCTAACATAAAAAGATTCTTTTGAGCTGTCTCAGGACCCCAGGTATACAATGATAATTACTCAAAGAAGTACTATCAAATTATAGCAGTTCTCAGTAATAAATGGGATGTTTTCATCAAACTCCCCCTCTCAAGGGTCAGGGATCTATGTGGAAGAGAAGGCAAAGAGATTGTAAGAGCCATAGTGGTGGGGATGACTGCAAACACAACAGGGCTGATGCCCATAGGAATTCACAGAGCCTGTAGCAGCATGTGCAAGACCTACATAGCTTCAAGCTACACAGAGTCCCAACACTGAGAAGGGAAAGTGGGCATAGGGTCCCACCCCTAACCAAGAAGCTATCTGCAATTGATACTCTCTTATAAAGGCAAAAAATTCAGTTTATCCAATGGTATCTCACCGAGTATACAAACCACACTCCCCATACCCAAAAACAGGTGGCTAAAATAAAACAAACTCCATGGTATTTTTGTGGAATTTTTGTTTGCCATTTTTGTCCTTATTTGATTGCTTATGTTAATTTTCACTTTTGTAAGGTTGTATGTCTGTGTGTCTGTGTGTGTTCATGGAGAGAGAACTTAAAGATGGGTAGGTAAGAAGGAATTTTCATACAACATATATTGTATAAAAAATTCCCCCCAAAAAATTTTAATTCCAAAATGTATCCTCGTAGAGCATGGTAGCACATACCTGTAATCTCAGCTGTGTAGGAGACTACAGCAGGAGGATTGTGACTTTGAGAAGTGCCTGGGCAACTAAGAAATGTCTTTAAAGTAAATTCTTGGGGAAGCCGGGAAGAGTGCTTGGTGGCACAGTGCTTGTCTAACGTGTACAAGGCCTGGGTTTGTCCTCAGTACCGAGGGAGAAAAGCATATTTGCCATTAAGAGCACAGCCATTCTCCTAAGTTTATAGATGTGGGAACTGAGGCTTTCAGTCAGCTGCAGCACTAGGAATGGGACCAGGTCTGTCACTCTTAGCACAGACATTTCCAGAAAGTTCCCACAGTCCCTAGAGCAAATATATATGTTTGATACAGGATAATGGAGGTGGCAGGAAGAGAAGACAAGTGTCTTTTCATCTGTTCTCATAGACAGACTGAGTTTAAGTATAAAAAGATTATTTTAACCAAAAGAAGAGATACATATTTTCTTTCCTTCTAATCATTTTTCATGCAAGTCCCTGGTACATATTGAGCCCTGCCTCCCCTTTTGAGCCCCATCCCATCAGCCCCCTTTCTTCCTTTCATCTCATGCCCTGTGCACACAGGTGACCTACATACAATCCAGGGTCTCCAGATGAGAGAGAGAGCATGAGCTTGTCTTTCTGATAGTGGCTTAGTTTACTTATGAGGCTGATTAGTGCCATTCACAAGAACGACATTTTTAACTGATTCAAAAAGTCGTTTTCCTTGGTAAAGCAACCCAGTGAGGTACTGTGACTTTTCTTTTGCTATTTTCAGACTTTTGCTTATCTGGCTTTACACAGGATCAAAGGGATAGATATAGATTTCAGAATCGTCATAAGCTTCCAATATGTGAGAACTTCCCTTTTTGTATATAGCCTATCAGTACTTATGGAATAAACAAAAACAAATTCCTCTAGAGAGGAGGAACCAGCACCAAGAGTGTGCACAAGGCACACAGATGGCTCTCTAGAAACGCTTGTGATAAAGAGAACTCGAAAGCAATACACAGAAGAGGAAGGATATTGAAGATAAGTCTAGGGCGGTGCATTTAGGCAACAGCACTAACAGAGAGAACTGGGTAAGCTGCACCAGGTCTTTCAGGTAAAATGGAATTTTAAACCCCAAATAATCCCTTGACTAGGTTCAAGCTTCACTCTATTTTTTTTGCCCAGCTCAATCCATTTCTTAGAAACCCTCTCCACTACCCAAAATGACTGGCCAATGGCAAAGATAAAAATCCATGTGGCGAACATTTGTCACATGTGAGGCTATCTGCCAGCTGCTTTCTGCACGCAATGCCTCAGTGGGCACACAGAAGTCAGTGTAGATTCCTCTACTGACTTTGCTCGTTAGGTAATGAGTAAACTTAGGGATACCTGTGTGCTAGTCTGTGTGTAGTCCTATTCTTGCTTTGTCTGTGACCTCCATATATTCATCCTCAAAACAACTGGCTTGACTTTTGTTGGTACGACTCTTTCTTTTCAAAACTGTCATGTAAATTATGATGCCATGGTAACATGTTTAGCCTGCCTTATTTCACTTACCAAAACACATTGGGAATTCCATTTTTTAATGTATCAAGAGTCTGTTCCTAGCTGGGTGGTAGTGGCACACGCCTTTAATCCCAGCACTCAGGAGGCAGAGGAAGGAGGATCTCTGTGAGTTCGAGGCCAGCCTGGTCTACAAGAGCTAGTTCCAGGACAGGCACCCAGGCTACAGAGAAACCTTATCTCGAAAAAACAAACAAACAAAAAAGGGTCTGTTCCTATTTGCTACTGAGTTAATATTTCATCATTTGAATTTATGATAGTTTGCTTAACCATTCATCTTTTAAAATATTTTGAGTTGCCTTCAGTTTGAGGCAATTATTAACATGCTTCCTAAATGTTTCACACAGTTTTTAAATGTAAATACAGGTTTTCCTTGTCTCTAAGGAAAAATACTTAGGGAGTATTGTTGAGTTATGAGCTCTATTCAGAAATATCTTCCTAAGAAACTGTCAAACTCTTTATTGTATGGAAATGAAATTAACAACCTCAACAAGTAATGTAAAATCTTGATGTTACTGCTTCATGGGTGAAGTATTGTGGTTTTGATTACTCATTTAGTATTTGGTGTATAGTAGTATGAACAGCACAAAGACATGCAAAAGGATGCCGACCACAATCACTTGGAAAATGAAAACCTCTTTTTGAAATTTAGGAAAATGGGGGCTGAAGAGATGGTTCAGCAATTAAGAGCATTGGCTACTCTTCTAGAGGTCCTGAGTTCGATTCCCAGCAACCACATGGTGGCTCACAACCATCTATAGTGGGATCTGATGCCCACTTCTGGCCTAAAGTTGATAGAGCACTCATACATAAAATAAATAAAAGAAATTTAGAAAATGGCGCTTCTTTTGTTTTAATTAAAATAAAAATTACATCACTTCCCCCTTCCTTATCCTCCCTCCAACCCTTTCAATGTCCTCTCCTTCCTACTCCTCCCATGCCCTTCCTTTTACTCCCTCTCAAATTTATGTACTCTTTTTCTTTGATTATTATTGTTACACACACACACACACACACACACACACACACACACCCCACATGTACCTCACATAAATATACACCTTCTGGCTCCATTCAGTGTTGCTTATATGTACATACCTTCAGTGCTGACCACTTGGTACTGGATAACCAAGGTGCCACGTTTTATGCTAAAGCGATAAGAACATTTATTTTTCTGGGAAGAGAGGATTGTGGTGATGTGGGAAGAGTGAGTCTAGGATAGATGTGGCATGGGTGTGGGGAAGACGAAAGGAGACGAAGTAAAGATCCTGGAAGAGGGCTCATCTAAGACTAAGAAGACACTTTCCACATGCCCCTCCCCAAGCTATTTGCTGAATCTCTCTAATCTGCTGTAAGAAATCGGGTGTAGAATTGATTTCCCAATAATGGATTTTGACAGCTGGTTAAAAAGCTGTATTTGCAGTTGAAATGTAATTTTTCTGTGCTATTTGAAAATTCAATGGTCTCTTGTCTACAGGAAACAATGTGTTACAAGCAGATAAGTGGAGGAAAGGTGAATTATGGGGCATCAGTCTCATAATAGGCTTCCATAAAATTGAGACAGATACTTCAGTGGTTTGTGTAAGTGCCAGAAATGAGAGGTGTAATTATGCCCACAGAATTATCACCCTGTCAAATGCAAGTACCCCCAACAGCTGTTCATCCTGGGAGTTCATCAAGTCTCTGCTCCCTTCTCCAGTTCCCCTCAACTGTTGAGAACTGTGGGGTTCTCTCTCACACCCTTTATTTTGGAAGAACTCACAAGTTCCAGACTCTGTCTCTGGTCTCTGATTCATCGAGCCTCCAACTTTCCCCAAACCTTCTTCTTCATGTATCAGCTTGAGAACAAGTTTCTCTGCTTTGACGTTGGGCAGCACTCTTGGCTGAACTCGGTGGCACACATCTGAGTTTTGTTTGAGTTACTTTTCCCACATCATTGTGGTAGGTTTTTCTTGTTTCTCCCTGTTACTGCCTCCATTCTCAGCTTATTCCAACCACCTCTGCACTGATACTCACGGTGGATTATTTATTTAAAGCCATTTCAACTGAGTGTCCCACTGTTCGGTGAATGATTAGCACCTAAGGATGCTGTTCCGCACAAACTGCATTACAGGGATGTTTCCACGGTTCAGTGCACCAGGGGAGTACTTTGGGAGTCAATTATTTTGATCTATTCATTCTAGAAATAAGAGATAATATTCTGTGGGAGGAAGAAGAACCTGGAAAAGGTCTGACAAAGGCTTGGTGTGTAGTACGTGGTGACTTGAGCTCCTCTTCTGTTGTTAACCCATGGCAGGACCTCAGAAAGGCCATTCCCAAGAGTACCTTTTGGGGGGTTTCAGAAGAGGGAGAAATTATGGAATCTGTTTCCTTGCATGCTGAGCTACGTAGCTCATCCACTGTGCACAAGTTGAGCAAGATGTGGGGAAATGGCTGCCTGGATTTCATTATGCAGCCTTCATAGTTAATTCTTGTAAGCAATAAAACTTGTGGAAGCTGAGGAAAATACTGATTAGGTGATAGGGTATTTTAAAGTGGCAGGACTATATGTGAAAACTTGCAGAGAAGACACTTTAACCTCAGTTTAACAATTCTGCAACATTGCAAGCTTAGGTCAATCTAGCCCGGAGCCGGCAAGGCCACAAGAGTTTAAGGATCTGTCTCCTCTGACCACTCTGTGGCAGTGTAATTGATGAACCAATGATGTAACCCCGGCCTTGCTTAGATTCAGAGCAGAGGTGGTGCCGTGCTGTGCTTACTGCATTGTTAAGGGAACAGCAGCATGAGTGACTTTCCAAATAAATGTGCAAAATATGATTCGGGCATGAAACTGATGCCAATCCATTTCAGCTGGTATTCCAAGCTGCCTGGAAGCTACTGATCAGTTCCACTTGCCTTGTGTTGTCAGCACAGAGAACAATTACTATTTGGTGTCCGCAAGCAATTACCTGTCTTTTCTGTGTTTGTATTTGTGTGGCAATCAAAAGACAGCTAGCAGGACTCGGTTTTCTCTGTCCACCGTGTGTTTTCTGGGACTGAACTCAAATCATCAGGGTTGGCAACACAAGTTTTTATCTACCCTGCCACTCTGCCAGACTCCTTTTGTAGTTAACTTTTAAACATTTATTTAGAATTCTAATGTGAACTTCAGAGCACATCACAGCAACATGTGTTAGTGGATGCATGTCTACCCGAGGGCTTGTGGAGGCCAGAGGCTGATGTCAGGTTGGAAACCACCATCTTTACAATCACTCGCCATCCTGTTTTTGGAGTCACTGATTCAGTTGGACTGGCAGATACTTCTAGGAATCTGCTTTGTCTCTGCCTCCCCAGTACTTGGATTGCAGGAGCACACTATTGCATCTGGCCTCTGCGTGACCATTGGGGTCCTTTTGTATGTGTGGCAAACACCACCAACTAAGCCATCTCCTCTGTCCCCGATTGTAGATCTTCAAAGAAGTTTATTCTCATTGCTAATGATACTGAAAATTCAGATTTTTTTTTTGGCTGACAGACATTCATGAAGCATAACAACATAAAAGATTTTTATTTACACAGACAAATTTAGCTAGTGGTGTAAATTGGCACAAATTCACTGAATTTAATCATCAATAGAATAATCCTCATCCAGTTGGTCTCTACTAAATGTTAAACCAATCACCATTTACTTCATCTTTACTAAACATTGCTCCTCTACTCTGTCCTGTTGGTAGAAGGATCCAGTTTCTCTTAAAGTTTTTAAACATTTAATTAGTTAATGTGTGCACGTGTGTAGGAGGGCATGCACATGGCATGGTGTGCATGTGGCAATCAGAAGACAGCTAGCAGGACTCAGTTCTCTCTGTCCACCATGTGTTCTCTGGGACTGAACTCAAATCATCAGGGTTGGCAACACAAGCTTTTATCTACCAAGCCACTCTGCCAGACTCCTTTTCTAATTAACTTTTAAACATTTATTTAGAGTCCTAACGTGTATTTCAGAGCACATGACAGCAATAGTCTGCGCACCTCCAAAGCTTAATTTCCTGTCACTGAACTACACAACTGTTTTGAGGTGGAGCATGAGGCACAAGGATCAGGGCTGGACTTGTATTAATGCCCTTGTTTAAACAGTCACCTTGCTGTCAGCTCAGGGACTTTCCTCCCATGGAAATCTGTAATGTAAGTTCCTCACTCCCTCATCTCGTGCAGATGCCTTTAGGAGGCGGCCGCTCCCCCTCTACAAGGATCATCCCATCATCCCTTTCTTCTTCTGTAAGCCTAATGACTCTTGCACACCTCCAGTCTGAATCCTCTAAATCACAACCCTACAAACGAGAAATCAACAGTGCTTAGCATGGCTTCAGACCCTGAACCCCTAAATGTTAGTACATGAGAAAGTGCACGTCTGTAAAGATGGAAAGAATGATTTTTTTTAAAAAAAAGGTAAAATGGGCACTCCCCCACAAAATAATCCTCTTATCTTTGATCAATGAGAGGAAATAGCACATCTAAGGACCAGCAATGTTCAGAAGACCAGAGACGCTCCACATGGCAGGGTAAAAGGTAAATGGGAGAATTAAGATTCAAGAGGAGTCTTGGATAGCACACTAAGGGGTTCTGACTTTATCTTACAATTTCTGAAGAATTTATGGCCGAGGTCTAACATGACAAACTTGTCCCACCCTCTGGTGACCAGCATGGGAACATTTTCCTGAAGAGGAAATAATTTTCCTTCTTATGCCCCTAGCCTCTGTGCTCTGCCTTTCAGTGACTCTGTGCAGTGTGCCTTCACAAATAAAAAGGCAGGCTGTTTTCTTTATGTTCCAATTAAGCTCCATGCTATCAATCGCTAACTCCATCCAGGGACACAGACTGCTTTCTTTAAAGAAGAGCTGCAAAAGGCTCGGGCTAATGTGTTTTCCAGACCCACGATTTTCGTATGCAGGTGGCATTGATGGTCCCTATGGTTACACCCTCTGTGAGCCTGAGTACTTCCTTCAAGCAAGCAGAGGTGCTGGAAAACTGAATAGATGGGGCAGCAGGAAAATGCCTAGCCAGCAGTTTCCTTGGGAAAAGTCATGGGGTTTGGAATGATGGGTGAAAGAATGACTTGAGAAGCAGAGGCAAAGGCAGGAGAAGGATGCGGAGGGGAAATGGAGGAAAAGAAGGTTTTATGCCCAAAGGAACAGAACAATTCATACCTATCCAGATCCCAATGAGCCTAGAATTCCTAAACCATTATATGAATAGAAGGCATTTGTGATTTATTTTAATGCTCGAGGGGGTTTTCCACTGAAGTCTGGATGTTAAATCAGTTTGATGATATAGACTTCCTCATCTTTCTAGCCTTAGGGATATGATTTTTCAGCTTTTAAAAATCATGTTATTTCTTATATCTTAAATTACTAGGTAAAGAGCCATGGAGAGCAACCTCTGTGGAATATTCCACGGGTCTAAGCCATTATTTGTGGATTCCAGCGTTCTGATAAGAAGACTGGAACAGAACTGCACTGATGGGCCAACTACAAGCCATCCTTTTCCCGAGTGATACGTTTGGTCAGTGGACGGTGAAGATCCCAGGGGGTAAGCATTGAAAGAAGCTGAAACTTCCTTCTTACCCCCAAACGCTGATAAATTATTAACATTTCTACTCTGTTTATGTTCCAGTACAAATTAAACACAACATTAACAGGGCTGTCAGGCTGACTTGACAACCTCTGCTTAGGTTTTCTCTAAGGGCCTGAATTGTGTGAGGGAAAGCAAAAACGGGACCTTTCAATTGATCTTGTTTATCTAAATTGTTCATTTGGTTGGAGGTAAGGTGTCCTCGGAGAGCATGGCACGGAGGACAGAAGCAGGAAGAAACAGAGCCCCAAGAAAAGCTGTCAGAGACAAGACTGCAACCTGAAGACTTAAACCTTGCCAGTTTAAACTGGCTCTGTGTATGGTGATAAGGAGCCTGGAGGACAGACAGGTTGAATCAGGAGACAGCTGGATGGACATGCTGATCTGCACTAAGGCCTCTGCACTGTGCAATTCCTAAGTCTAGACTGGAAGTGAAATGTAAAGACCTACACATTACTAGACCATATTTTGGAATAGAAACCATTTTAGTGTTAAAAAAAAACAACCCCTGAAATTTGAAATAATTGGAAGACTCAGTGAATAATAATGGATCACCACAAGTTTCTATTTTTACACATGTACCATACCTGTATAAGATATTGTTGGGTCTCTTTGGGGAAGGAAGTAAAGGAAATTTGGTATTAGATTGGCATCACATCTATAAATATAAGATTATTAAAAACAGATTTTTTTTTTAAGAATCATGAATAGAGGTACTAAAGTCGAGCTTGAAAACACAACCAAGTAATTAAGCACGAATCCAGAATGCTAAGTGCCACACCCATCCTTCTTGGGAAGATTCCCCCGGGTCCCTGGTACCTGGCCTTCATCCATGGTCACAAGTTGTCTTCCATCTAACCCAGCCTCTTTTAACAAGCTTTGGTCCATTCACTAAGAAAGGTAAACACCTGTCTGCACATGCTTTGGCCTTCATACTCTTGACTTAGCATTTCTGTTTCCTCAAGTGAGAAGATGTATTTTTAATCTTTTCATCAGTGAAATCAATGCAGAAATTAGTCATGTCTATTCTTAGCACATTGTTTCAAGTGTCAGTTTCTCCAAGCATCTCACCTATGCACACCCAGCTTAACTGAAAGAAATATATATGTATGTATGTACGTGTATATATATGTGTGTATGTGTGTGTGTGTGTATAAACAAATATTATTAAGTGGAACATCTTTGTATTTAAGCAGTGGGGGGAGGGTAAAATAATATTTTTTCAATGCTTAAGGAAATGCTTTGGCTATATTGATAAAAGATCAATTAAAAATATTTGCTAAACATTTTTAATGTAATTCAGTATAGCAAGTGTGCGTTGAAAGTAATGAACCACACAATGGGTGAACAAAGCTAAAAGAAGCCCCTTATTTCAAAGAGAATGCCCCAGGCAAAGAGAAAATTTGAGTGTGCCCAGTGACATCTGAGAAGTCCATAAGGGACATTGCAGGATTGTGTAAGAAGACAATAAGGCTCTGGCCAAGTGCACATCGAATCAGTTTTCTCTCTTCACTGTTAACATCTCTAAATCGGGCAGAAATGGTGCTCTGCCGTGGCTCTCCCCTGCATCAGATGTTTTTACATAGCACAAAGGATCCTTAAGTTGTTCTCCTCTAAACACAATGGCTCCATGACATCCGCTTCTGTGATCGCATTGCTTCCTTTTTTTCCAACATGTTATTTTCCCAGTGGCTATTTATCATCTGCTCTGTGTTTGCCTAATGAACTAAAAGAGCAAGGCGAAGGAATAAACCTGAGCAAAACAACAGAAAGGCAACCGTGAACCACTGATGTAGCAGGAGAGAAGAGGGAGCAATAGAAAGGGTGTGGAGACTCAGTTATCTCCGAATACCAGGAAATAGCATCTGTGTTTCTCAACAAGGTAAGAGCACCAAACAGCTGGCACAGAAAGGGGGATAAGTCAGTCACATTTAAAAGAAAGAAAATAAGAAAACTGTGTGTGTATGTGTGTGTGTGTGTGTGTGAGAGAGAGAGAGAGAGAGAGGGGGGCTATTCATATTTCATGTGACCACATACTGTAGCTTCTCTTATTGAGACCACAAAATAATCAGAACACTCCAACACCTAGAACTCCTCGTGCTAATTCACTCAGACTTCCATAACAAATACCACAGGGTGGAGGCTTTCACAACAGGAATGTGTCTGTCACAGTCTGGGGGTGATGCGAAACATCAGCAGAAAACAATATAAAACCTGGGGCTAAAACGTTAATTCCTGGGTCTGCATCTTGTAGAATCAGAGTCAACTGCAGCGACATCTGGAGCTGTGAGTGCCTTAGGACACCTTCATGGCTGTCAAAATGAATAGACTATCCTGGGAAACCATCACATTGCACACAAAAGGGAGAGATGTAGTGGGTGGAAGGGGCTAGGAAGTAAGTGGATACAGAGGTGATGTGGGGTAAGGGGGTGAGTGAAACTGTCCAGGAGATGTGTTAGCAGTTGGAGACTGATGTGGGATTTCATTGGTCAATAAAAAAACTGCCTTGGCCCATCTGATTGGGCAGAATTTAGATAGGGGGAGTAAACAGAACAGAATGCTGGGAGGAAGAAGAAGTGAGCTCAGATGCCATTCCACTCCTCTCCAGGGCAGACGCAATGCAGTCAGCCGCCAGGTCAGACATGCTGAATCTTTCCTGGTAAGACTGGTGCTACACAGATTACTAAATATGGGTTAGGCAAGATTGTGAGAATTAGCCATTAAGAGGCTAGAACTAATGGGCCAACCAGTGTTTAAAAGAATACAATTTGTATGTTGTTATTTTGGGGCATAAGCTAGCCAGGCGGCCGGGAGCTGGGTGGCAGGAATGCAGCCCACAGCTCCTTCAACAGGAGAAAAAGAAACTTTCTGTACTCATTTTTAAGTTATAATACACTGATAACTTTCTGAACAATGCTTTAGACCATGGGTTCTCAATCTATGGGTGGTGACCCCTTTGGGGGATGGTCAAGTGGCCCTTTCACAGGAATCACACATCAGATGTCCTGCATATCAGATATTTACATTATGATTATAACAGTAACAAAATTACAGTTATGAGGTAACAATAAATATAGTTTCATGGTTGGGGTGAGCACAGCATGAAGAACTGGATTAAAGGGTCACAGCATTAGGAAGGTTGAGAACCACTGCTCTAGAGAGTTTGGAATCATATTAAGAAGAAATATGATAATATGGTTGTGTCTGTTTCCTTGTTTCTGTTTGAAAGTGTGGGATGATTTAAAGTAGAATATTTTACCTTTTCATGCCTCCATGTTCCTTATGTAGAATGTCACTGACAAGTATTACTTCACAAAGTACAGTACCTCAGTATAATATTTTTCTATTTGGAAAGCCACTGTAGCAGAAACACATACACAGTTCATATATATAGACAGTTGACTTCATATATGTTGACAGTTCCCTGGCCATCAGATTCCTTGGCTGTAAAATGAGTATGTTGATGTGAACTCTGACCTCTAAGTTCTTTGAACATCAAGAGTCCATGAATGTTAGGTGATCAAATTTCTGTGTCAACAATGCAGACATGTTAATCTTAGATAAAACTTTAAGCATTGTTTTCTTATTCTAATTTCACCATTTTACTTTTGTGTAGGTTTTAGATTCTATAAAATAGTTTCCTCCATTTTAAAGCATTTTTCCTTATCGTACCTTCTACAAATAATTTTAGTGTCCATACTTCAAATAGAAAACTGAAGAGAGGTCAGAGTGATTAACTTCAAATTACACCACTGGCGGTGGCAGGGACTCAGAGCTTCCTTCCTCACACGAGGTCCAGTGTTGCTTTACGCTCCCTATCTGATGGTATGTCTTATTCACATGTGCATATCATTTTCAATGGAAAACAAGAGGGTATTTCTCAGACAATCATTTCCATTCATAATCATATATTGAATACTTGTCATATAGCCATGGTGAACTTCAAAGTGATTAATTCAGAATTCCTGCATGATCCCTGCTTACAAAGGAAATATAAGCTGAAGATTTTTATATTTACTCATCTTACTCTTTCTGATGTCTTCTGCTCCCATGTACTGTGACACAAAAGATAGTATTTTCTTTGACATTATTTAGAGTTCACCTCCCAAATATACTTTGACATGAAGATTACGAAGAGGCAAAAATATAGGAGGAAGTAAAGTATGTAATATTTTATTTCCTCTGCATGGCTTGCTGGTACTAATACATGGAAAATAGTTACTTTACAGAGCCAATTATGGGATAATATGGTTGATTCAAGAATAATTTTTCCTTCATTTAAGTCAATGGAGCATCAAGTCTTGCTGGCGTTAGCAGTTATCAAAATAAGAGCTCTAATGATAGCAGACATAATAGAAGTTCTGATGAAGCAAAGCAATTTTACAAACCGGAATAATACCCATCACTAAAATAAATATCTGAGATAGCCAACTTATAGAAAGAAAAGGTTAACTCTGGCTTAGGGTTATGGAAGTTTCAGGCCACTATAGATTGCCTAAAAGGAGGGCAATTGGTAATGGCCTGAAACCTCCATAATCCTAAACCAGAATAAACTTGGTTCTCACTATAGTCTTCTCTCTAAGTTTATTAGATCAAGGATTTTTTGTAGTGATGGGAAGGCATAAGAACAAGGAATGACCATAACTTGAGCCAAGGTTTGCAATGAGTCCATAACATTGTAAACTGACATACTTTCTCATTAATCATTTGTGAAATGTATTGAGAATAGCAACTTTCTGTTCAGTATCCCTACATACCGAACTTCCTAACTGCCTTTATTTCCAAACCATTCAGGAAAGACCATTACATTTCTGCTTATATTAATTTAGCAGCTGAAGTCAGAGAAGTAGTTTTTTTAGGGTCTTAGGATCAGAGACATTGATAAAATTTGACCTCAGGTTTTGACCCAAAGGATACCTTGTATGAAAATTGAATTACTTGCTACATTTGCAGGAAACAGACTACATGTTTTTTCATTGCAGAAACAAAGCCAAGAGACATTTGTGCTAAGTCCTTAGACTTGAGAAAAAAATCCATGATAGTGTTCTGATTAAATGGTAGGGGTTACTCTATCAATATTCGCTCTTGTGATCACTAGCTCATGGAAATGACGATAACAAAAGCGAGTTGAGAAAAAAGAAAATACAAGTGACTATTTTGCTTGCTTTGTGTTTTTACAACACTGTGCACCTGGCTCTACATCCTTAATTGTTATTATGTAATATCAGATTACATAAGACAGATCTTACATAATTATTGACCAGATCATTATATAGCCCTGTGTTTCCCTTGGACAGAACTGTGTGCTGCTCCTATGACTATAAAATACTCTGCTACAGCTTGAAAGAAAAACTTAATGAGCAGGCTAGACAGAAAGTTCAATACTTTTGAAACCATAACTAACACTGATGATTTGTGGTGTGTCCACAATTCCTTTGATAACAAAAACAATCTGTCCAAAGGAGACATACATTTACTCTCAATAGCACAAACATCTCAATCTTATTCTACTGATTTTAACACAGACCTGAATGTGTATTACTTTCAGGGAATCTATGTTTTAAATTACTACTCTGTTTACTGTAACTATCAGGACACTGACTTCTTGTATAATTGTACCATTTACATTGCACTTTAATATGTTAAGTAAATATATATTCTGATTTTTGCCTTTCATTTTGTATACTTGGTTTCATAGTATATACTCGGAAAGCTTTGTAAGAGTGACGGCAGTGTTTAACTAAACTATTCACTAAATTCTGGAACAGTATCCTCTGGAGATAAAGAACGAGACCATCGATGTCCAAATTTAAGAAGCCTAGCCATACCTAATAATCCTAAATGCTGACAATGAACTGTGACCACAGTTTGGTCAGAAACCATCTCTGCAGAAAGATGATCAGGTTGATTTTCAGTTTGGAATACTATGGATCATTAATCAGACATGAAGAACAAACCAAGAGGAAAAGCTGAAAGCCCTGCCCACCTCCTCTGCTTTTTTTCTTCAGCTATTGGAATTTAGGACTCTCTAGGTTAAAAATGAGCAATTCTCCGGCCAACCAGGATACTTTAGGCATTCTCCAATTGCCTTTGTTCCTTCTCCCCACCAGGAGAATGGAGGGAATATACCAAGCCAGGGGAACCATCCAGAGACATGAGGACAAAAGCTTTAGAATCTGACTAAAACTTGAAGAGGAAGGTTTCTCACATGGAAAAATTGGTGGTCAAAGTAGGGGGAAACTCAGCAACTGTAAGAACATGTGTGAGGGGTGGAGCATTATTTCAGAAAGGAGGAATCCAGAAAATATTTTCAGTACTCAGAGGAAATGGACCTATAAACACAGAAAACCAAGATTCAAACGACAGCTCTTCAGAAACAGTAAGAAATCCCAGAGGGAACCTGAGAATTTGAAGATGAAGAGAGCCTAGGCAAAATCGATAAAGATATATGTGAGTAAATTATACCCCGAACTACAAAGTGTGCACTACTTTCAAGTACACACTGCAGAGTCACTAAAGTCATACAACGGAATTAAACAAGAAATCAGCAACAGTACTACATCTCACAGTTTATTGGCGATCAGAATTTACAGACAACCCTACTGTAGGATGGACTGAAAAGACGGTGTGCTACAATTATGTCTAAATATTATTGTACAGAAAATATCCATCAAATGAAAGAATTACTCTGAAATGCCCAAACATCAAGTTCTGGGCAACAAGAAAAGCTTACAAAGGAAAACTTAAGTGTGAGGATTCCCAAATAAAAAAGAGGAGGTGGAGAAACAAACTATTAAATACGTTAATTAACACTTAAGGTGAAAATGCTCCACACTTCCAGGAAAGGCGAACAATTCTCATCTCATTCACAAGCTCCCGTAGATCTATACCAAGGAAGGGATCTTCACTGCTCTTTCTCCTGTTCCACCCAGCAAACCCGAACTCATCCATTCAATCCTTTGCATCACAACCTTCTGTTTGTTTGTATCCACCTTGGTGGTTGGCTCTTGGAGGCATTAATGAATTAGCAATCTGAAGCGGTAACTTGAGAAGATGATTGTGTAGGTTTTATGTCCCAGAGGAGGAGCACTGCTGAGTGGTTCAGTGTTGTTTTCTCAAGAGTGGAAAGAAATATGTAAGCACAAAATATACAAGTGTGTGTGTGTGTGTGTGTGTGTGTGTGTGTGTGTGTGTGTGTGTGTGTATGCACAAGAGACCCTTCCAGGATCAGGGTTTCTTCTATCTGGTGGTGCATAAAACTAGCATTTACTCTGCAAAGTCTTGGGGAAGTGAGGCCTACGGACTAGAAAGACAGATTTTAATCATCCCTTGCTGACAAGCTAAGTGACACTTTCCAAGATGGTGCAAACTCTTGTAGAATTCATTAAACTTGCGTAGAACAATCCTTCCTGCTCCCACCCCAAGAGACCTTGTTAGCCAATTCTTGACAAAAAGCTACAGAGCATTTGTCAAGTGTCTGAGGTAATAATGGGGACACTGAAAGGAAAGACATTTTTGCCCCCAAATGGAAGAAAAGCTGTTATCTTTATCTTGGAAAACTTACTTGATGCATTAAAATTCAAGAGTGGTTTAAAATGCTCCTTAATTTCTTATTGTAAAATCATGTTTGGATAAAACCTGTTCATAAAACAGATTCAAGCAAAGTAACTTATCAATGTGTTTGTCAAAAGGCCTGTGGTTTGAATAAACTGACATCATCTGTTTTTATGGTACTGTATTGAATTTGAGCTTCTGTGTTCTAGAATAACTAATGCTCCTACTCAAATGTAAGTTATAAAGGGAGATACCATGTTTGCTTTGTTACAGTATTTTCAGCTCTGGGATGTACAGAGTAGCGCCTACACAAAATGAGCCTTCAGTAAATAATAGAAAAAAATAACAATCAAGTTGTATTCTTTCAGCCCCATCCAAATGCTTTAAAAAACTAGAATATATAATACCAATAAAGTTCATACACCATCATATTACCGTTATGGTCTTCCCCCTCCCTTACCTCTCACGGTCTTTACAAGACGCTCTTATCCACCCCTTTCTCCTCTCCCTTACTTCTTCCTTTGCTGTGTTCCTTTCTCTATTTTCCCCTTCAGATCATCACTTCCCATTGGCCTTCCCTTCTGAAAGGGTGGTGGAGGTACTGATAGCTCTGATGAAGCCACCACGGTGGAGGAAACAGGCTTGTGTAGCGTGTCACTGGGTGACACCAAAGCAGGCTTAGTCATCATGCTCCAAGTCTGTGAACTATAATTTTTGTTCTTGGTAGTGTCTCTGCATTTTGCAATATTATTTAACATACTTATCTTTATCTCTAAAAGAGAAGGAAACTGTTTCAATAGAAGGAGGAGACTAATAATGCTAATGTCCCACTAGTTCAGCATTTCAGCACAAGAAGGAAGTTTACAGTCTTGTCTCTTCTCAATTCTTTGCTGTTGTATGGACCTAAAATTTACCCATCTATGCCTTATTCTCACTCAGCAAGACCAACCCTAAGCCCTTGAAAACTAACTCTAGCTACGGTTTACAGTTTTTCTTCAATTTGCTTATAATATTTGGAATTATAAAGCAACTCATATTGTCCAAGAATATAAACCGTGTTTATTGGGTTTTGTTTGATTAGTTTTTCTATTTAAAACAACAACAACAACAAAATAAACAAGCTTAAGTATAAAGACGTCAGAGGCCAAGATGACATTTAGGTTGAGTCTTTGTGTACATTGTTATCTGTTGCTGAATTATGAAGTGCCCCCAAATTAGTGAATTAATGTGACAACCAGTGTATTTGCTGAGGAATTCATAGACTACAGTTGTGTGGCCTATTTTCTCCATGTGACATTAGCTGTGATCTCTTCTGCGGCTATATTCAGATGACATGTCTGTTGATTTCTGAGTTGCATTTGGCCATGCTAGAGTTGGGTTCAAATGTCTAAATGGCTTTACTGTCAAGCCTGGCAGCTCAGCTGTGATGGCTGAACCGTTCTGGCTAGAAAGGCATCCTTCTGGTGTGGTATTGTAGGAGGTAGCTGGATCTCTTTACCAGATTCCAGTGTCTATCAGGAAATGGATGTTCTTATTACACCTGATATCCTAATTCAGGTGGCATCATCTGTGCTCCATTATTTTCATCAAAGCTACTCAGAGGGACAAACAAGATTCAAGAAGTTCACTTCTTGGGCAGTTTTTCTATGTCTGATTTACCTCAATCTTTTCTAGTAACATCCATTTACCTGCAAATTTCATGGTGTGAATTTTCTTTACAGTTGAATGGAATTCATTGTGTATCTGTATCATATTATCACCATCCAGCCATCAGTTCTAGCTGTTGTGCATAGAATGGCATGGCAACGAATGCGGATGAGCAGATATCTGTAGTAGGATATGGACTCTTTAATGAATATGCTCCATCTGGGTGTTCTATTTCTAGTTTCTCAAAAAACTTTTGCACTGATTTCCATAATAGCTGCATGAGCCTACCCTCCCAGCAATAGAGATAAGGGTTTCCCTTTCCCTGATCTTAACAGCATTTGTCATTCGATGACTACCTCATAGTCATTCTGAAGGAATCTCAATGATGGAGGAAGGTCATTGGTTAAGTAATAAAGAAACTGCTTGCCCTCATAGGTTAAAACATAGGTGGGAGGAGTAAACAGAACAGAATGCTGGGAGGAAGAGGAAGTGAGCTCAGACTCCACAGCTCTCCTCTCGGGGACAGACGCCTCAGAGAGACGCCATGCCCTGCTCCCGGGCAGACACACTCGATGAAGCTCCGACCCAGGATGGACGTAGGCTAGAATCTTCCCGGTAAGCGCACCTAGCAGTGCTGTGCAGATGATTAGAGATGGGCTAAATTAATATGTGAGAATTAGCCTAGAAGAGGCTGGATAGAAATGGGCCAAGCAGTGTTTAAATGAATACAATTTGTGTGTTGTTATTTCAGGACATAAGCTAGCCAGGTGGCCAGGGTACTGGGGACGCAGCCCCGCCGCTCCTATTACTACATCCCACCACTCCTATTACTACATCTCAAAGTACTTTAATTTGAATTTCCTTAGTAACTAAGGATGTTGGAAACTTGTAAGTGGTTACTAGCCATGTGCATCTTATTTTGAGAATTCTCTGTTCATATCTACAGTCCATTTTTATTGGGTTGTTTGTTTCACTTTTTGAGATCTTAGTGTATTCTAGCCATTAATCCCCTGTCAGTTGTACAGATGGCAAAGGTTTTCTCTCATTTCATAGACTGCCTCTTCAGTGGGTTGTTTCCTTTGCTCTGTGGAAGCTTTTCAATTTCAAGAGGTCCCACTGCTAACTGTTGGGTTTCTTTTCTGAGTAACCAGAATCCTATTATGAAGTCATTACCTATGTTTGTAAGTTGCAACAACTTCCTACCTTCTCTTCTAGAAGTTTCATATTTTTGTTGAGGTTTTTGATATATTTATAGTTGATTTTAGTGAAGAGTGACTTTAAATGATTAAACTGTTCTCCCAACTAGGTGTCAGTCCATGAGCTATCTCTGATTGTCCTGGCTGGTTTTGTTAGTTTATCAACTCGAGATAAACTAGAGTCATTTGGGAAGAAAGATTCTCAATTGAGAAAATGCTTTTGTAAGGTAAGTCTGCAGGGCATTTTCTTGATTAATGGTTAATGTGGGAAGACCCAGCTTACTGTGCATAGTGTGCCAACCTTATGCAAGTGATCTGGAGTTGTATGAGAAAGCAGGCCGAGCAAACTATGAAGAGCAAGCCCGTGAAAAGCATTTCTCCATTGCTTTGTTCCTGCCTTCAAACTTCTGCCTCGAGGTCCTACCCTGACTTTCCTCAGTGACACAATATGATCTGAGAGTGATAGAAAGAAATAAACTCTTTTGATTGTAGTGTTTTACCACACCACGGAAATCCTCACGAAGCCACTGATATTGTGTTTTTACTCGAACTTTTACTAGGCAATGAAAAGGTCCTGGTGTGTGATACCTAACACACCGTCAGAATGCACACACAAATATGCACATAGAGGACTGAATTTCAAGAAACATTTAGTTTTGCCTTACAAGAAACCTATTTGATTACCTAAGAGAAACAAATTCTAGCAACACTAAACTGACAGATAACTCTGGCTTTTCAGTTTTTGTCTCACATTCTTAAAACATCTATAAAAGATGTTTTCCTCTTTTTACTCAGATTACTACTTGATGTGGAGTAAGGAAAAATAAGAGACTCAAGAAGGTGAAACAAATTAAGTAACTAAAATTTCTCTGCACTAAATGCCTGGAATAAGAAAAGAGACTCACTATCAATGGCACAACTCACTCCCCTCCACATTAACCACACATCATTTTGGTTGTATTTAGAGAGCAGACTCCAAACTGGATCTTTCTTATCTATGGCTTTCATTATCTAAGGTAAGCTTGCACTTTAACACAAAAGTTGAGTTTGTGTCACAATGAAAACCTCTAAACATTGTGCTGTGGAAATGTCTCAGAAGGTAGATAGCCTGCTTTGTTAAGCCTGAAGATCTGGGTTTGAATTCCCAGCATTCACATAAAAGCCAGGTGTAGTGAAACCCAAGAACTGGAAGACAGATCTCAGGAACTTGCTGGCCTGTCAGTCTAGACAGTGTAGTAAGCTCCAGGTTCAACAAGAGACCTTGTCTCAAAATTGAGATGGAGAAGCAACTGAGGAAGACACCCTGATGTCAATCTCTGCCCTACACACACATGCACGCACATGTGCGCGCACACACACACACACACACACACAGACACACACATTCATGTGTACTTTCACACATGTGGATTTATGTAGGCACTATACACACACACAAAGAGAGAGAGAGAGAGAGAATCTTGTATTGTCATCATAAGCCAGTAATGGTAATGAATTGGCATGGTATTTTTATACCTGAATTGTGTTAGGTATTAGTAACATAACTGGAGTAACAACCTGTAAGATTCACAAGTATCAGAGTTCAATGAGTAATCATAATTTTGGCTGTAGGGGAACATATCAGCTAGAAAACTACATACATCTGATGTGGAATTCCCCTCTATCTTCTGTGAATATGTTTTATTACCATTGGTTAAGAAAGAAGCTACTTTGGATTATGGCAGGGCAGAATATATCTAGGCAGGTAAACTAAACTGAATGCAGAGAGAAAGAAGGCAGAGTCAGGCAGATGCCATGAAGCTACTGAATGGGAAGGATGTCAGAACCTTAATGGTAAGTCACAGCCTCGTTGTGATACATCGATTAATAGAAATGGGTTAATTTAAAATGTTAAGAGCTAGCTAGGAATACACCTGAGCCATCGGCCAAACAACATTGTAATTAATATAGTTTTTGTGTGATTATTTGAGTCTGGGTGGCCAGGAAATGAAAACACAGCCTCCATTTACATACACCCACTAGGCACTATTTGAAATCTCTGAAGAAGAAGGGACTATAAATAGATTAAAGTAGTAGCTAATGAGTTTCTTAACAGCCTATAACAAAAATAAATATAGTGCATTGATATTTTGGTTAGATATTGTAAAATGCCACTAAATTTTTCTTTGCTTTACATGGTTCTTATTTCAAAGCTCACATCAAAGCAATCTCACCCATAATTACTTCTGAATCATTAAATAATTGGGAAATGTTTAAAAATTAGGGCCATCTCCACTGGGATCCTAACTGTTAAGTAAGTATTCACAATTCTTTATTCACATTTAAAGGTATTATTACTATATTTTTTAATAAGCCAAATATGCCCCAATGGCTTTTTATCCTAAAAAGGACATCCTAAAGACTTTGCCTACATATGGCCAGTGGGTACCTGCTCTCATAGGACATCATTAGCTATCTTTTCTACTGATCCAAGTAGGTCACTGAACAATTCATTTGTATGTAGCACAGTTAGATGAATTTTTCTTTTACATCATGTTGGTTTAGATTTCAACTATAATAGTTCATGTAATATTTACAATAGTTAGAACTTGAGGAATAGTATTTTGGAATGTTCTTGCCCCAATGTTTGAGATTTTTCAACATATTAAGTATAAGAATTGCTTTAGATATTCTTTTTCTCCATTTGTGTGTGAAGTGTGTATGTGTGTGCGCACATGCACATAAATATGTAGTTGCATGTGACATGTATTCAAGTGTGCAGAGGACAGAGAATACTGGGTGTCCTGTTATACCACAATCCATTTATTCCCTTGATACATGGTCTCTCATGGAATCTGGAACCTGCTGGGGGTTTTTTGGGTGGACTCAAACTCCAACAATCTTCTGGTCTCTGCTAGCCCTTCTCCAGCGCCACTTATTGCTATACATTTGGCTGTGCCCAGCTTTTTTGTGGGTACTGGGGATCCAAACTTTTATCCCCCAAATCCAAAAATCATATTATCACAGCAAGCATTTGACTAACCAAGCCATCTCCTCAGTCCTAAAAATGACTTTAGTGAAGAAAAAACGAAATTTCTAAGAGGAGGAATGGTAAAAGTTTAAGGCAGTCAAGAATAGAGGTCCAGTGATTAATTTGTCTCAGCTAAGGGAAAAAGTATCTCTGGATATGTCATAAATAAAATGGTCCTATTTAATCATCTGTCTGAGACTCTGGGACCTTTTAGAGAGCAATGTGGCTCTCCACAATAACACCAATTATTGGGAAATCATGTTTTAAATGCATTTCTACTGTACTATAAATAGCATAGTGCTAAGGCCCAGGATTTGCGGGAGGTGAAAGCGATGGTCTGTCAGCTTTTCATTGGTGTTCTAGTAGGGGCCTAACAACTGGCCCCAGGACAGGGAATCTCTTACAGTATTAGCCAGCCAATTTTCCACTATGGCTATTTTAAGCTGCCAACCAAACATCACTGTACAGAGCTTGAAGAGATGAGCAGCTTCTCTCTATTATACAGTACCATCTCAGGACAGATAAAAATAGATGTACATCACATCAAGAATACAAAAACAAATCAATTGGAAGATGATGTAGTATAAGTATAATCTTAATGTACCTATCATTTAGTTATTGCTATGTAATTTTTAGTAGTGGTTGTATTTAGGAACCAGCTTGCAAAAATTCCTGAAAATTTGACATTTGGATTGTCAAAAGTCAACCTGCGTTAGCTGGAGTGCTCCTCTAAGATCACTGATGTTCAGATGGCTGCAGGCAATAAGGTCAAGGAACAAAAGTCATATATAAAGTAATCAATCATAGGCTGTACCAGGCTTTTTCTCTTAGGCCACCAATCAGCTCCCAAATCATGACTTATCTAGTTTTGAATGCTTGGTCTAGCTTAGCCATGTTTCTGGCTCCGTCTTTTAACTTATTAATCTGTTTCTCTTTATCTACCTTTGACCTCAGGGCTTTTTAGCTTTTCTTACTTCTGGATATCTTACTTTCACTGTTTCGCTATGTCTGGCTGACTGGCATCTGCCTGACTTTCTGCTCCTAGTGTGTCCTTCATTCTCTTCTCCATCTTCTCTTGTTTTTCTCTTCTGTTGGTCCTAGATGTCTCCTCCTATTTATTCTCTCTCACTGGCAGCCCCGCCTATCCTTTCTCCTGCTCAGCTATTGCCTTTTTATTAGACAAATCAGGTGCCTCGGGCAGGCAAAATAAAACAGATTTTCGTAATTAAGCAAACGCAACATAAACAAAAGTAACACATCTTTGCCTAGTTAAAATAATATTCTACAACAATAGGCACTATACATCTTCCCTAAGACGTGAGAATTTTGTTGCAGACCTCTGTGTTTGAGATGATGGCCTCCCAAACTCTCTTGGTCTGTGAAGGAATGCTGAGTCTCATACAGAATACACATATTCACAATTATCTATACTTAATTTCAACTCTTTCAACTTTATAGTGGGTTATGCTCCATGTTTTGGTTGCCTTTTATTTTTTTATTGATCCTAACTTTTTCCTGAGTTACTTTAAGATTTTTTTTTTTATTATCACCTAAGCAGTCTTTTATCCTGACACATAAGCCAGGATTTTGAAAGATATTCCCCCAATTTCTTCACTTTATCCTTCAGTGTAACATCATCTTTCAAGAGAAAAAGTAAAAATAGGAGTTGTTTCAACCCTCCATTTGTAGCATAAATGCTACCATCTCATTGGGCAAAGTTTCTTGGATGGACCCAAGAAATCAGTGGGAAGTCATTACAATATGGACAGGCTATGCACGCGTGACACATGAAGAACTGAACTGTTAGTGTAATTAATCTACTTCATTTATCATCATCATCAGGAAAAAGTAAGCAAGACATAGAATCATGGATTCAATGTGCTAAAAGCTCTGATTATCAATGTCCAAGCTTTTTTTTAGAGGGGGCTAGTTGTTAAATCAGTCTGTATGAGTGTCTATCATTCAAGAGCTTGTAAATACTGCAAAGTAGATTGTTAGGTGCCAGCTTACCAGCATGCCACTAAAATCATTACAAAATCCACATCCGATGCTTCTCCCGTATACAAGTCATTATATGATCAAGTTACTTTCCCGTAGCACGTTAGAGAAAATAACACAGGCATAATTATCAGTTTGCAGGTTTTCTTTTTCTTAGTTACCCATTACACATGCAAATAGCCTAAATTAATTGTTCTAAAGATAGATGGCTCATCACTTCTTCAAAAGGTACTATAAAACTGTAATTAAGTAAATATCATCAAGGAAATTACTTGAGTTTAAAGTTTCCATTTTACTATTTTAAGAGTACTTTAATCCCCACGAATTCTCTATTTTTCTATAAATTTACTTTCGATAACTCTAGGGTCAGCCACAGTTTATAGTAGCTTATGAATTTTTATCCATAGAGAGTTGAGGCTCTTAAGTTAGGTAGACCTTAGCAATATGGGATTTCTTTTTGCTACCCAAAAAAACTTGAACATAGGTATATCCATGTATTATAAATAAAAATGGAAACTCATTCTATTTCAAATAGAAGTAAGCATGTTTTATAAACCCCAATACTTCTTCTGCTAGTGGGGATGCAGGAAGCATGGGTCTTTTCAATCTTGGAACCATTCAATTCCATTTCACATCACAAGTGACCAAGTCACAATTCAAGAAAGCACATAGTGTTGGAAAAGCTGAAAATGGATAAGTGTTGGTGTTTCTCTTTCTTTGGAAACAAGGCAACTGTGACAGGATTCTCCTTTGTGGGTTTAAAAATTTTTTAATTCTTAAAATTAACTCATGGAATATTGTTTTCATATGGGGTTTGCAAGCATATTCCACCTTCTTCATGTCTTTGTCCCCCTTTCCATACTTACACATCCATATTTATTGACACTCCTTTGATTACAGAAAGAAATTGAACTAGCCTACATGTTAATCAATAGGTGAATGGATAAAAAAATGTGTTTTTTTAAAAATAATTCTAACAGTTAGTTGTGAAACTATACCTCTATTTCTTTCATACTGAAGGAAAACTGAATATATGCACACATACACACTTTTACCTTCTTTCTCATATACATATATGCATATATATAAAGTATGTATCTCTCTGTGCATACGTGTGTGCATGTGTGTGTAATTGACTGTGTGTTCGTGTGTATGTGCGTGTGCATGTGCATATATGTAGGCTGAGGCAAGAAATCACAAGTTCAAGGACTGCCTGGACTACCTAGGGAATTTAAGGCCAGCGTGGGTATCTTAGTTCAATCCTGTCTCACAAAAAAACCCACAAAAGAGTTTAAAACAAAGCTGGGGATACAACTCAGTGGTAGAGTATATGCCTAACACATAGAAAGCCCTAGATCCAATATCTACCCCTAGGAAAAAAAGAATTCACGTTCAGGTATTTTTAACATTAAAAAGGTCACCATATTGGAATTAATTAGCTACATTCTTAAATTTAAAAGAACTGTACCATCACTCTAGAGAGCAAGATAAGGTGTGGGTGATGATTTGGTAGCATGTGCGTAGCAAAGTCTAGGAGAATGAATGACTCAGGCAAGGAAACATGAGTTACTTGGAAAATAATGTTATAATATCATAATGTATAAAAGAAGATATATAAACTGTTCCATATTTTGTAAGCATAAAGCTTACACAGAAGTAATTGAAAATCTCATAGACAAATTCAGGCATGTCTCAATGAAAAACCCATTAAAGTTAAAAATCGAAAAGTTAATATAAGATGTTTCATTACAGGTGTATGTAGGTAAAGAAAAATGCAGTAATTATATGATTGATATGCATCCAAAATCAACCAGAATTGGTGCAATATTCAGAAACCCAGATTTTCAAATAACAGCATGTTTAGACCAACTTGAGTGATTTTATAGTTAGATAAAATAGCAGAGAATTAATCTGAGAAATAATATGAAGGTATTTTATTGTGCGCACAAGGTCTTTTCTTAAATAAAATGGTACATTGTCTACTACCTCATCTCATACTCTGTTTAAGAAGCCACTGCATATACAGCACGCATACTTTTTATAAAAGAATGCAGCTTTCCTGATTCTTCTGCTGGAGAAAAGGCAGTCTGGGTCACTCAGGGAATGACTTCCATATCCCTTTCCAGCAGTGGTTCTCAACCTTCCTAATGCTGCGATTTTCTAATACGGTTCCTCATGTTGTGGTGACCCCCTCAACCAAAAAAAAAAAATATTTCATTGCTACTTCATAACTGTAATTTTACTCCTGTTATGAAGCCTGATGTAAATATCTGATATGCAGGACATCTGCTATGCGACCCCTGTGGGGGTCACAACCCACAGGTTAAGAACTGCCACTGCTTTCCAGAGTTCAGTGGTTGACTCAGCAGCAGCCATGCGCAGTGTGCAGCCAAGAGAGCAGCATCCCGGCACTTTAGCTTACCGTCCTTCCAGTGTTCGGGATGAGTATTTACTCAGATAGCTTTCCCACCTGAAATTGATCTGTCGTTTTTGTTCCTGCGCAGACATGGTTACTCCCTCTGCTGCAGCTCCTGCTACTTTTGTCTTACTCTAAGTTGTACTGTTCTTGTAAAAATATGGAACATCGATATTTACACATAACTTGGGGAAGTGTTAATGCTCTTCTATTTCTCTCATTCTCCTTATTTGCAATTCCCTAAATCAATACCCTCAAAGTGTATGTTTACTAAGAATGACAAGTCAACTGTACCGTCTTAAAACAAATCAGTACTATGGAAATATTTTTTAAAAGCGTGTACCAAAGGCATGATGCCATATTCTATACATTTTCATTTGAATTATGGTCTTCTTCTTTCTGAAAACCAATATTTTCAGTATATAACAAGCTAGGAGAAGTAGGGTGTTTGCATGAAGGTGCTATCCCCTCTCACAGGAATTCATGCTCAGAATGGAGTCTTCTACCTGCCAGTCTCTTAGCACTTAAGGGGCTTTGCCGTAAGAACTAAAGACATTTGTTCAACTTTGTTTGCAAACAAGTAGAAAGTGCATTTGTTGATTTCAGTGTTTAAGCCAAGGCCATGAAGTGGCAGACTTTCTCCCCATTACCCACCAACTATGAGAGAGGAGAAAAGAAAAGGAGGTAGAGAGGAGGGGAAGGTTTCTGTGGTTTGTGGGGTGAGGGATAGCAAATAGATATGTTCCAAGTTTCTAGAGTAGAACTGTAAGCTGTAAATTATCTTAAAACTTTGACATATAAAACTTTCTATAAATTTATCTTCTATCTCCACTTAGAAGCCATTGTATTTATAAAAACACACAGGCCTGAAGAATGAGAAAAAGCAAAGCACAAAATAGAAACTTTGAGGCAAATTTAACATATCCCTATTACCTATATTACCTACTTGTGAGGTGTCCGGGGGAAAAAAATCAATCCTTGGTTCTGGCTTGTACAGATATGGCTGCTCACCTACAGGTGTGACTATACCGTCAACTGCTGCACATGAAGGTTTGAAACAAAGCCATCATACACTGTGCTTTACAAAGCCCAAGATGGTTTCAAGACACGGGAAAACTATCACACTAGCACACAGAAGTGAAATGCTTGGTTTGTTCTGTTCACATGACACCAGACAAACCTGACTGACACACACTGGTATAGATCTTTAATAACACTTGTTTGTTTTCACACGTGTGAAGAGAGAGACAGAATAAACTGACTCCTGGGAGCTTACAGCAGACCAACGAGTATCTCTCTGTTTGACTTTGTTCTCTTTTCCTGCCTTAATACATCTACCTAGCTATTATCAAACAAGAAATGAAAGATAAGAAAATTATCCATAGACAATTATAAACCCATAAAAGGGGGAAATAATATGGAGCAGAAGCCAGGACAACAGAATTAGCAATGGAGTGCTTGGCAAGCATGAACTAACTATGTTCAGTCTGCTCTGGAGCTAACTTTGCAAGCAGTTGACTCGGCTGAACTCATATCAGTCAGCCTCCTCTTCCGCAATCTTAGGAAGAAGTATTACTATTGAGAACTCAGTTTTGTGAGGCAGATAAATCACTATTTAAGCTGCACAACATTTTTTGTAAAGGAAAATTAAACTCAATGTGGAACTGTATTGTAAGAGAAGCATCATCTGAGAGACCAAGGGATAGTCTTCTTTATCACAACTGTAGCATTAGCTAAATCCACAAATGTCTGTGGAACCTGCTCTATGAATATGTGAAATGCGACTTCTTCTCTGCATTTCATGGGCTGTCAACACCTCCCATAGCATGGAGGATTAGCTCAGAATCTGTCCCACAAAATGTGCATAGCCAGCAATACTTTGTGGGTATATGACATTTGTCCCAAAAAGAATCTTGATAGCCTGATTTAAAAGTCTTAGCTATAGAATAATCAAGATACTGTATGAAATATAACTAGATTGTAGCATTTATGTAATCTTCATATGTTAGGCATAATTAGCTCTAATATCGCCTGTGAGACTGGCTGGAATTACTTTTTCAGCTTAGAACACAAAACTTCCAGAAGACTGTTATGTGGAATGAGAAAGCTATTTTTATCAACTATGAATATGAACAGTCACACACTGACAAATACTGAAGATAATTTTTGAATATGGAAAAACTGGTAAGTAGATGAAAAGCATTTGTAATCAAACAGTTCAGACGGCTGCAAGCTGCTCCATAGGCAGCAGACTACCTCCACTTATGGTGTCCGGATCCAGGCATTGTGTCTTTAGCACATGAAACTCTAGAGCACATTCAGACAGCAACAAAAACACAATTGAGAGACAGCCTGCAGTACCTGCAAAGAATTCATCTAGAGAAAAGTAAGTCAGAAATGAGGTTTTAAGACATAGAGAGAAGGGGAGGAAGAGAGAAAGAGAGAAGAGACGGATGGAGAAAAGGATGGGAGAGGGAAGAGAGGAAAGGGAGACCGACAGAGAGACAGAAAGAGATAGATATAAGAATATTTAAGTGTTGTTGTGTCTCCAAGATAAGTCATCAAATGTTGACGCAATATAACAAGATGATTAGCTTGTTTTTTCTTTAAAGTACAACACACTACTTCAAGAGGCAACAGTTATCCCATGTTACACATACCCACATGCAACTTATCTTAGTGTGAATATGGTTTATATTGAGGAAAGGTGGTAGCAAAATAAAAAGTTCACCAATCTTGAGAAAAATTTAACACTTTTATGAGTGTTACACAATATACACAAACACAGGCCGGAACAATAATGACTCGTTTATGTATTCCCCAAACACAGTGTCTTGTTAGCAAAAGGTAATAATCATCTATTTATATACCCTTCACTCTTTCCACTTTCTTAAAATTCCTCCTATGAATAGCTACTGACATCTCACCTTGATATATATATTCACTTATCTGTATTATAAAAGTGATCATTTGCAGTAGGAAAAAATTACTGATAGGAAAGTATCTTTGTTTCATCACATCAGTCAATACTCTCTCCCTCCCTCCCTCCCTCTTTCTTTTCCTCCTCCCCCTGTGTGTGTGTGTGTGTGTGTGTGTGTGTGCGCATGCTGAGTTTACTTACCTAAAAAATTCTCACTTTTTAATTCTAGGCTTTTGAAGAAGGCCTAGTTCAGAAAGGTATGATAGTTTTGTATACAAGATATTACAGACAAAGTCTTCAGACCAGACGTGACTGTTAAATTAGCCATCCTTATACGAATGGGTCTTTAAGAGAGAAGATATATATTGCACTGTTTCAACAGTACAATAAAAGCAGGATCTGCTGCCAGGCCACCTCTGTGCTATATTTAAAGAGACACAAAACCAGTGGTTCTGGGGAGCAGTTTTGAACTATGTTAGAATATACCAAAGGTCCTATTTGTCAGTGAAGAACAAAAGGATGTTGGGTGTAATTGCTTACACCTATAATCCCAGCATTTGGTGGGCAGCCTGTGCTACATAGGAAGTACAAGTCAAGACCCTATTCTGCCATTCCTTTATCTCCTAAAACAAAATGACTTCACTTTAAGCTTAAGGCAAAGTACATCCTATATAAATATGTTGTGAAGGCAAGAAAAGTAATTTGAGGCAAATTATGATATTATGACTTATTACACTATATACTTACCCACCCCTCTGCTCATCATGGAGATTTTATTTCCAACATTTCTCAAAATGTACTTAGTCAAGTCGATGCCCTTGAATAAGATGCTGTTCTGCAGTAGATGATGAGTAAGAAAAAGCAGGACCACTGAGGAGAAGAAGAAAACACGGAATAGTTTCATCCATAAAGAAGACTCTTCATTTCCCCACTCCATTTATCCCAAAATTCCTCCATCAACAAAAACTCCTTTAAATTTTGACTGGTGATGGCTCAAGACAACCTGATCTACGGGCCAGTTTTGTTTAGCTTTACTTGTTTGTAAACTTAGAATAACAATACCTGAAGATTTTGCTTATACTTTTAATCTACTGTTATATCACTGGAAAATAGCTACTTGATTTAAAATACTGGGGAGACATACAACTGTTGTTCCTTATGGCATTATATATATATATATGTATGTATACATATATATAGTACTACATATGAGTATTACAAAATAAGCAAACTATTATAGAAAATACTGACAATTTTCATATTTTTGACAATTTTGGAAAGATAATACTGCAACATCACTATTATTATCTATTGTTTTTCCCAACCCTAATTATAATAATTCCTAACCTATAATACCTCAAATTTTTGCCTAAACTGTAATCATCTTTCTATCTCTCTAGTTTCCTTCCATTCTGCTCATCGAATAAAACAGACTAACCTTCAGCACTACTTTGCAATTTTATGACTGCCTGATGCTATCTCAGCATCATGACAGAAAATGGCAGCATTGTAATATACTGAAGAAGTACTGGTTAACTGTTCTCATGCACTGACCTTAGTGGTTGTTGAGATTAAACAGGGGACATAGAAAAGATGATGCTGATGACTATCAGGGAGAAAATCAGACAGTAAACCAATCAGAGGAGAAATAATTAATTAGTAACGATGACAAGAATGTTCATAAACATGTTCATTAGACACCTGGAAACAGGGCCTTGTTTAGATTTGAGGGCCAGAAAGAGGAATCTGAAAATAAAGGTGAGAGATTAAGCATGGAGAAGAGATTAAAATTCATGAGCATGCATGAATTCCTCAAGGAAACAGCTCTAAACAGGAAAGAACATAATGTCAAAGGTTAGACTTTAAAGAATAGCTACCCCCAAGAGGACAGAACAGGGGCTAGAGTTGAGAAGCGGTAAGCTCACAGGCAGGCAGAGATCTAGAAGAGGTCAGCACTACAGAGGTTCAGCAGAAATAAAATCGTGAACTATCAAAGAAGGTGCAGATGAAAGAAGGCCTTGATATTTTAGTGTTTTGAAAACCCTTACCAAATTGAAACGTCTTTTGAAGAACAAGAATCAGAAAGCTATAGATTGGTGATAAGTTTTATGAGGACCAATGGTAAATGGGGTTGATAAAAAAAAAAAACTTCTCCAGCGCTTCCCAGTTTATGATGAGTTTCTTTTATACAGTGGAATAAATAATAACAATCTGGATAGTAACTTGTTGGAGCAAAGCTATTTTTTAATTAAGGATATTTGATGGTGGGCAGAGACATAAGTATGATGAGAGAATGGAAAGAGACTAAAGAAGCTGGAGATGGAGAATGTAAGGTGATGACAAACACTGGGCGGGGCAGAAACGAGGGAAGAAGTAGCAAGTTTTACTAATCCTATTGAATCCACGGGAGCAATGAGCTAGAACTTCAACCTTTATTCCCTGCCCCAGGATATTACTTTCATTTTTGAAATTAAAAACTTTATAGATCTATTGAGCTATGACTGACAAATAAAAATTAACATGTTTATCATGTTTAGATATGTAAGTATATAATATTTATAAAAATGATTAGCACAAACTTATTATCATGCCATTTGCTTCAGATGTGTGTGTGTATGTTTCATGGGAGCATATGTGATCTACTGTAGGGGCAAATTCCAACCATGGCACACATTTGTGTTATCTACAAACACTGTTTTATACATAGGTCCCACTACTCACTTAAATCACAACCAAGATTCTCTTTTCTTCTACCATGCACAAATAACCATAACTCTACTACTAACTTTAGCTTTTTGCTGTTCTTCTTGTTGTTTAATTTCACATATAAGTGAGGTCTTGCAGTGTTCATTGTACTGGATCTGGATTACTTTATTTAGCATAGTGCCCTCAGCACCCATTCATGTTCATACAAATGGTAGGATCTCCTTTCTAAAGGTTAATAATAATTTATTACATATTCACCAACCAACAGATGCTCAAGCTCTCCCCAGATCTCAGCCTTGAATGATACTGTAAACTAACATGGGGATGCGAATATATTTACAAGATACTCTTACTTTCAGATAATGACCAGTGGTGGAATTGTTGAGCCATAGGGTAACTCTTCTACTATTATCTTGAGACGCCTCTGTGTTGATTTTCCCATAGTGCTTGTACCAATTTACATAATTTACATTCCCACAATGGGGTACAAGTTTTCCTTTATTCTATATGCTTGCTAATACATGTTTTCTTTCAACTTTTTAATAATTGTGTTAGCTGATATTGTGGGTTTTTACTTCTATATTAGTGATGTTGAGCATCTTATATAATTTCTTATATCTGTAGGTATTTTTGACGTCCACTTTGGAAAAATGTCTATTTATGTTCTTGTCCATTTTTAATTGGGTGGTTTGTATTTTGCTAGTGGAATTCTTAAATGTTTATAAACATATGTTCTACAATTTTTTCTTGCATCATTAAGGATGCTTCTCTGTGTTATTGTGCTATGCAGATACCTTCCACTTTAATGCAGTCTTCATCTACTTTTTGATACCTGTATTTTTGTGTCAAATTTAAAAATCCACTTTTAATATCTTTGTCAAATGTTTATTTCATGTTTTCTTCTTTTTATAGCTTTGGATCTTATGTTTAAGTCTTTAATCTATTTTGAATTAATTTCTGTATGGTATAAGGGAAGGTCCAATTTTTCTTTTTATATAAGAGAAATTCAGGTTTTTTAAAATCCCATTTATTTAAACCTTTCTATAGTATGTATTCTTTGTAAATAATATAAATAATATAAAAAACAGAGTTCATGCACATTAGTATAAATTCTTAGTTTTCTATTTGGCTCCATTAGTCAACAGGTCTCTTTTTATGCTAGTAGCTTAATGTTTTGATCAGAACAGCTTTTTAATATAGCTTAAAATCATAAAGTGTGGTATTTTCAGTTTTGTAGCTTTTGTTCAAGATAGTTTTAGTTCTTTGAAACGTTTTATAGCTTCCTGACATTAAAGAGGATTTGTTGGGTTTCTGTGGAAAATGTCACACAGTTTTGCTTGAAATTTCATTGAATCTGTACACTATATTGATTACTGCAGACATTTTGATGCTATTGTTCAGATATATATGTAAATTGATAACTTCCCTTTATCTGCCATTTAAAAGTTATTTATTCAATGTTTGACAGTTTTTACTTTACAGACCTTCCAAAACATTGGCTAAGTTTATCTTCTAAGCATTTTATTTTCTTAATGACCTTATCTTCTATTATGTGTATATGTGCATGTGAGGGTATGTGCACAAATTCAGGTAGCTGTGTGGGCCAGGAAAGGGTGCTGGATTGCTGGAGTTGTTTCTGAGGACTGAACTCTGGTCCTCTGCAAGAGTAGTAGGAGTCCTTAATGGACCTTTTTATTCTTTCAGATGCTACTGAAAATAAAATTTCTTACTGTTTTTCATTTTAGAGAATCCTTTATTAGTATATACAAACACAACTAACTTGCACGTTGACTTTTTATCTTGTAACTTTGCTGAATTTATTCTGATTTTTATGGAATTTTTGGAGGTTTTTATATATGAGACTTAGTCATCTGTAAATAAACAACCTAGTTTTTTTCTTTCCTGTGTGGATGTTTTTGCCCCACCTAATTGTTCTGACAAAGACTTTCAGTTTTTGTTGAATAAGCATTAGTCCTGATTTAGAGATAAAAGCTTTTCACTGATTTGATATTACCAGTGCATTTGTGACATCTGGCCTTTATTTTGTCAAGGTATATTCCTTGTATAATTAAAAATTTGAAGGCCTTTTAAACATGAAAGGATGCTGAATATTACTGAATGTTTTCTTATATCCATTGATGATAATACAACTTTTATTTTTCATTATGTTAATATAGTGCATTAACTAATTTGCATATGTTGAACCATCATTTTGTCGTAAAAGCCTTGGCATGATAATCATAAATTTAATCCAAATGCAAATGTTCTTGGTGTTTTAAAATGATTACTGAGCTAGTTTAAGAATTTTGTACTACAAAAATTATTACATTTAAAAAAATGAGAATCTAAGTCTCCCAAAATAACAATATTCTAACTTTTTATTCATGGTTCATACTATATTATTATTTGCATTATCTCATTTGATCTTCATAAGTCAAGACACTATTTGATTCAAGGCAAATTAATTTAGTATATTTTATTGCTTTCAACTTCCTATCAATCATGAATTTTCTTTTGTCCTGATGTTCATAATAAAGGCTATAGCAATGTCATAAGAAGAAACTTGAAAAACACTGCCTTCGTTTATTATGTATTTTGTGATTATTTCTAGGGTTTTTGTCCTCTCTTGATTTTCACCTAGGCATAGAGAATTAGGATGTGCCTGGTGTAGATCATAAAAGATAGATTTAGCCTACTCAAAGGTTCTGTTGCCTTCTTTCCTTCGGCTTTGATTAAAAAAAAATCTTAGGCAATTTGAAGTAATAAAAATAAGCACATTCAAAGTATTGCAATTGAATTTAATGATTTAGCATATTGTATGGAGTGTGGTACTTGGAGCACTCTAACAATATGTGCCTAAAACTATACCATAAGGGAAATAAAAATGTTTGGGAAGAAGTATAAGTTCTTCTGTACTTACAAGGTCAGCTTGTATGAACAGCTAGCTATAACTGACAGAAAAGTTTATCTTATGTCTCATACAAGGTGTCTGACAGAGAACAAAGATGGATCACTGTAGACTATAATGTGTTCCTTTATATTTTTATTAAAATTTTAAACTTAGTATGATTATATATGGATTGATAAGAATTTTAACTTCCAAAGGTGACTTTCTATATTGATAAAAAAAAAAATCTAACAGTTTGGATGTTCACCTTCCTAGACCAGGATGGAGGGGGAGGACTTTGGACTTTCCACAGGGCAGGGAACCCTGACTGCTCTTCAGACTTGAGAGGGAGGGGGAGGGCGGGAGGAGTGGGAGGCTGGGAGGAGGCGGAAATTTTTTTTTCTCAATAAAAAAAAAAAAAATGAAAAAAAAAAAAAAAAAAAATCTAAGATGATGTGACACCAGCAATGTTTGAAAGAAGAATTGGTTCTCTGTCTTTCGGCTAAGCTCAAATGAAGAAAGGTTCAAAGGAAGTGGAACTGTTTGGTTGTGGGTTTGAATACACATGACAAGAGGGAGAATTATTGCTTGTAATATGGCTGCATAACACTCTCCTCCAAGATTACATTCCATGCTACAGAAAGAACCTTAAGCTGGAAGGTAAACAGCTAAAAGTAGCTTGAATAGTTTCAGTCCCTGAAACTTACCAGATTCACTAGGCCCTCCCTCCCTCCCTCCCTCCCTCCCAGAGTAAGCAGTAAAAGCTGAGAGTCCCCTTCGGATCAAAGGCCCCTGAGCCACAAATCAGGCTCTCAGAGGAGGAAAGCTGCAAAGATGACGCTAAGAGCAGAGCAGCTGCATGGAAGAATCAGAAACCTGCCTAGCTGCGTGGAAGAGATTTGGACCAGTCACTTGGAAAGTATACTTTCTCACTTACTGAGCTGCCTACAGGCTGTGCAGTGTGCTCCAGGTTACCCAGCTTTGGTGAGCTGTCACTTATGCTGGGGGATGGCGGGGTCTTGGTGAATGGCTGCCTGAATCATTTCTGCTCCTCTAAGTAACCCCTCCCCCATACTTTTGTAAGTAACCCTAATAAAACTCATTGGTTCACCAAGTTGACTTCGGTGGTATCCGAACTTTGGTTTCTTGAGGATTCCCGGCCTAGGGTAAGCAGATGTGTGTGTTGTATCTCTTTAGAAAAAGTTCTGTCACATGACAAATACTAAAAGAGGAAAAATTAAGGCCCTTTTTGGAGGCATGTTTGTGTTCAAAATAAAGAAGAGTTTGGATTAGCGCATGAGGATTTCATCAGTATAAGTAGATAGCTTCCTGTCAAAAGCTCCAATGTTGGGTAAGTACTGATTAGGGTATGACTGAGGGACTTCTCAAATTTGATTCAATTCTTGATGTACACTAACTCATGAATTATAACATAGGTAACTTAGTTGTCTTTATAAGAGAACTGGAAGTACCAACTGTGGAAATAAACCAACAAGGATACTGATGGGGGAGGATATTTACAGAAACTGCACACTTTGGGCTTGGGCCCGAAAGGTAGGAGCTTTGACCGGGGCAGCGAACACCTCAAGTAGATAAGTGATACGTCCTACTTTAAATGATATCTGGGAATATCAGAAAGAAGGATTATTGGAAGAGGATGCTGACTTCCACTTTTATATCTATAATGGCATTCCCTTCTATTCCTAGTTGCTCTTAGTAGTTTGCTTTAAGTTGGTGACTGCAATTTAAGTCTGCAATTTCTTAGTTCTGTCTGGTTGCTCTTTCTGACTGAAGAGTAGCCATATCTTTGGTACTTTGGTACATGTCTGGCCAGAAAAGTAAATGTCATGATTTTTGATAAAGGTACCTTGTTCTTAATATGATGGTTCACGGCCATTTTATTGGATCTCAGTGACTTTTTAAATACCAAGACACTTTTTTTTTGCAGTCACAGAAAGCAAAACTGCTGCCTTCCCTGTTATAATCTGAATCTGCTTCAATTTTTCTGTCTAGTTGGTGATGCTATTTTGGAGACTGTGGAGAACTTGCAAAGTGAGACCAGGGTGGAGAAGCAGGTCACTGGAGACAGGACCTTGGAGGTGTTTTATCCTTGACTGCTTCCCGCCACTCTCTATGCTTTCTCATCTGCCATTGCTGGAACATATCTTCTCCACCACGATAGACTGGCAATGCTGAAACCGAACCGAACTAAACCATATCTCTTTTAAGCTATGTCAACAGCTTGGGGATTGGAACGAAAAGTAACTAGTACACTCTCTTTGCCCATGATGCCCTGTTCACAGTCAACTGAATGTGGTCCCCAATTGGGAGATATATATATTCCCACCACCTACTATACTGTCCTGAATATACCAGGTGATAATTGTATGAATTAAAGTTTATGAATGCATGTTACATTTTTGATTGCAAGTAAACTATTTCTGCAGTTTACAGTTCCTGTTGTGATTTGTAAATATGAGAATTCTCTGAAAGACAAACCCACTGTGCTTTGGCTGTCAATATCCAGTTCTACTGAGCCAGGCTTCTGAACATAAGAAATTCATCCGATAACTACTGTCTTACCATTTCTCTTGGCAGGTAGTAATTTGCTCTCTCCTTAGGGACTCCCCTACCTTAATACTGGAATGTTTTTGTAAACTTCAAAACAGAGATCCATCTTCATTAAGTCTTTAAGGTCATAATGAGGACATTTCATTTACGGATACCAAATTACCCTACACAGATTTTTATTATCAACTTACAATTGTGCCAGGCTTCCTCGTGGGCTTATTTTATCTAAGGCGGCCCTTCCATTTTATGAGACTTCAGTTAATTAGCTACAGTTGTTTATGGCTAAATGGATGTAACCAGAAAAGGTAGCATATAGAGATCTACGTGTAAATTGTTTTTATTGGTGAATATCAATGTTTGAAATTGGAAAAAAAATCAGGAAACGGGGAACTTATATAATTACCAATAATAAACAATATAAAGGGGAGAAGGACTTCTTCTGATCCTGTGATATCCGGAAAAACAAAAGTATTCCGAATCAGCAAATGGGAACAGAGGCCAAGAGGCTGTCGCCTATATCGACTTTATTTTTAAAACCTTTGCCCCGTCATGAGTGTGCTGCAATATTTCAGGTGCCACTGAAAGCAACAGGGCATGCAAGTATAGCATCCCTGGAGGACCACAGGTCCCTCTTCGTCGTTTTCTATTGTGACAAAGAGCAGGTGATGTGCTTCTGCCTGCATTTGCAGCCAGAACAATGCCTGGCCCAGGGAGAGCACTGAAGACTTGTTCCTTAGATGAGTGACAGAGAAGGTAGGCTGACAAGTGGCTGTCACCCGGAAGCTGCCTCCTCAGCAGCTAGCTGGAGGCTTCCCGCTGCCTCACCTGTCCAGCAGCACCGACCTGAGTCCGCGCTCCCTGCCCCGTGCAGTCTTCAGGTGGCGGCTCATTTCTCACAGCAGGGCCTCGTGAGGCGCGCAGAGCCGGGCTAGACAGGGAACAGGGACCCTGAGTGACCCAGGCCTCAGTTTCCCAATCTGTGGTCCACAACCAACCTGCAGGCGGGCGCGCTCGCCTCATCGCAGCATGGGTGGGCAGTCCGGCTCTGCCTGGCATTGTGAAAGCTAGCCAAGTCGCCATCGCCAGGCGAGTGAGCGCCAGACCCGCCGAGCAGCTTCCCACGGCCCGTGCTCGCCGTGGCGCGCTCGCTCCGCTGTCCTTCGCTTCCAGAGCGTGGCGGCGCGGGCTGCGACGCCTGGGAAGCCGAGGGCGCGCGTGCGCGCGGCAGGCGGGAACGGGGGGCTCGGAGGGAGGCCGCCCGGCGCGCGTGCATGCGCGAGCGTGCCAAGGACCCGGGGTACGGTCGGCGCGCCCGCAGGTGGGCGCGGGTGCGCGCGCCACAGGGAGAGGCAGGTTTGAGCGCGCGCGCGTGTGCTCGGCTGGCTAGGTGCGGGGGGGTCTGTTCAGGGCGCGTGTGCGCGGCAGGCAGGGGGCGGGGTCTGCGCGCGGTAGGCGGAGGGGGCGGGGCGCGTGTGCGGGCAGGTAGGCGCGTGTCCACCCCCAGTTCCCCCTCCCGTGCGCGTGCGTGCGTGCGCGTGCGCGGCCCTCCCTCCAGCCGAGAGCGCGCTCCTCCCGCGCTCGCGCCGGCCGGCGTTCAGTCTCAGAGCCGCGCACTCGGAGGAGCTCCTGCCGCCGCCGTCGCTGTCGCCGCCCGCCGTCTCCGTCGCCTCGGGCCGCGACTCCCGACCGGAGGTTTAGCTCGCCCCTCAGCCGTCTCAGGCCTTTCCCGCCCTTTGCCCCGCCGGCCGCCGGCGCCTGGCTTCGACGCGGGGTCGCGAAGATGGAGGTGCCGCGCCTGGACCATGCCCTCAGCAGCCCCAGCAGCCCCTGTGAGGAGATCAAGAACCTCAGCCTGGAGGCCATCCAGCTGTGCGACCGCGATGGTGAGGCACGGTGACATCGGCGGGAGACAAAAGGACGCGGGCGGAGGGGGTCCGGTCCGGTCCGTGGGAAAGGGCGCCTCTCGGGTCCGCGGGAGAAGGCTGCCGGGGGAGAGGGCTCCGAGGCTCGGGTCCGTGGGAGAGGGGCTTCATTGGGAAGAGGGAGCCGTTCGGATCCGCGGGAGAGGGCTCCGCTGTGGAGAGGGCGCCTCTCGGGTCCGCGGCCCGGTGCTGCCTATTTCTGCAGCAGGCAGGTCCTGGATCTCCCGGCACAACCGCCACCGCAAAGGCTAGATAGGTCTCCCTGACCAGAAACTTCTCCATTCCGGTGCAAACCTCCTACCCCGGCAAGTGTCTACCTGGGGTGAGCCTCGTAGTGTTTTAGTCGGCGGGCGGAAAAGCTGCGTTTCAGCACCAAGGACAGATACTAGATACCTGGCTCTGGGCAGCGAGCGATTCTGAGAATGAAAAAAAAAAAAAAAAAAAAAAAAAAAAAAAAAAAATCTGTGCAGGACTGGGTCCTCTACATGTGCTGGGATTCAGTGTGTGTGGAGCACGTACCATTGTGTGTTGATGTGTCGGTACTCTATTGTTAAAGTTGGCAGCCTCCGGAAAAAATATGATTGATCACAGGTCCGAGTGTTAAAGTGCAGTGTGGGCCCAGAGCAGTGTGCTGGACTTGTTGGAAGATCAGTGTTGTTGCAGTGATTTGGAATAAACTTCATTTGTAAAGAAGTCGTCTGATTGCTGATTGGCCAGATAATTGTAAAATTCTGCATATAACACAGTTGAAAATCAGTTGACATGGAAACACTTGACTATCATTGAAATTTTGTTTAACTGTATGTGAATAATGGCTATTAAGCGCTTTAAAGAAAAGTTATGAGAGATATTATTTGGTATACAGTAAGATCATAATATTTAACATCGTAACCCGTATAGGAAACAAAGATCTTGTTTTTTAAGGCATTTAAATGCTAATAACCGGTTTAGGCGTTGATATTTTAAACATTTAGGTAGCATGAGAGCTAAAGTCCTGTTTACTAATACATTTGTTATTGTTAATATGAATTTATTTTTAATAATTTTGAAACCAAAATTCAAACGCTTTGAACCCAACAAACCTTAGCTTCTAAGAGAGATGTAGTGTGAGTAAATAAATATTATGGTAAAGGCTACTTATATTTCCTTTATCGGTAGGTAACATTAGTAATGTTACCTTCCTAAACTGCAGCTATTTTTATTTTCTCAGATTGATTTTAGAGGTGAAAGTAGCTTTGATATTTATTTAGTTCGGTGCTCATTTGAATAGTAAGTGGGACTATAACTCAGTATTGTTCCTCCAACTTCAGTAATATCGGTGTTTTAAATGGCATTCACTGTGTTCATTATAGCTTTTAGGGAAATATTTGTTTAATGAAGTTCAGAGTCACTAATGTACGGTGTACAAGTTAACGCTGCTTTTACTATAGTCTGTTCTAGAATAGTAGCTCTTCGGGTCCATTTTTAGCATCTCGGTTGATATTATTAATCCTGCGAAGTGACCAAATTATGTAACATTTAATTGAGGGAGATGCTGGGATCAAACAATAGCTATGACAATTATTATTTGTAGTCCTCTGATGGATTTATGCTGGACTAATCAGGTTTCATTTTGTAAAATAATGGAAACCAAGCAATACAAAGAACCATGCCATGGAAAATGTGTAAAAAAATGGAGAAATTCCATAGAGAGGTTGTCAAATGCTTGTCTCCCTCTCCTCTTTGTGACCCTGTTCCAGTATATGGCAATTTCTAATCAGTTAGTTGACTTCATGAGAATAACTTATAGGGAATGACACTTTTTGTAGTACAGTTGTGTAATATGCTGTACTAAATCTGTTAACTAGACCCTCATTAGCACAGTTTCCTATTGAGATACTACAGCTCCCTGCCCTTCGCTCACATCCCCCCCACCCCTTCAGATCTCACTGCTTCACTTCCATCAACATATGAAGTAGAAAGGCAAGGTTATGGCAGCATTTGTAGCTGAAGGTATATTTTTACTTTAGGTCCATAGAGCTGTAGTTTTATTTTATGATCATGGGGTATATTGCTTTGTTTGTGGTTTACTTTTTAATCATTTCACTTTGCTCTTGTTAATTTGGTAAGAAATGGAATTAAACCCCTTGGAAATGCAATAGATATTTCTAGTAGGGTTGCTAATGTGCTTTCCTTTCTACCTGCAGATGTTTAGAATTGTATCATGTTGTGTGAAGCACAAGCTATGGCTCCTGGTGTATAAACTACCTGTCTCTCATTTCTTTGGCTCTCCTCTTTTATCCTTCGTCTGTTGCTGGTCTTCCTATAAACTGTAGTTTATGCTGATTGATAGCATCTTCTCACACTATTTCCTTTTATTTCTTTATTTTGCAAAAAAAGTTAGTAAACTTGGAAGAATATCAGAGTTCAAATAGTCATGCATTGGGTTTTTAATAAAGCCAAAGGGTTCCTGTAAATACACATGCGTATTACCTTGTGAGTAGTCTTTCCCAGGCATGTCTGCTTTGTTGCTTGTATGTAGTTCCTGCCTGAGTGCTAATCACTGTAGTTCAGAATGAGGATTTTAGACAGGATTCTATTAGGAAACTATTGGAATGAGCAGAGTAGCTCTGCAGGCTTCTGTTAATCCCCCAAGCAGGCAAGCACTTCTTCTCCTAGCTCTAGAGTGCTCTGGTGCGCTCATTATTGAATACAGCATGTTGCTTCACAATGATTTTTTTAATGGAAAGGAAGACATCCGGTTTTATCTGAAAATATTAGAAAGATGGGAATCCATTTTTAGTTTGTTTCTTCCTATAACTGCATGAGGTGCCTACCCTCCTGTGACAAGAAAAAAAAAATAGCTCACTGATCCTTATACAAAATTCTGTATCAGTTCTGAATTTCATTGTCTTTTTATTACACACATATGTACTCCTCTATTGTTGTTATAGAGAAGTAGGAAAGACTGATTTTTTTATAATGTTAACACATGCCCCCCCCCAAGCTTTCTGTCTTTAACAGTCATTATCTCTCTGAATAGGTCGTTTTGTGGCTGTCTAGATTTGGTGTATGGGGTTTATTATGCTTCTTAACAAGTGAACACAACTTGAGGAAACTACAGTTTCTTTGTATTTGTAGTTCTGTGGAGAAAGGGAAGGGGGTTCTTCTTTATATATTCAAAATATAGATTCCTTTAAGAAATGTTATTTACTTAAGTTTTAGAAGGAGCTGAAACATTCTTTTCTATGCTTTGGATATGTGACTTAATAACATCATAACACTAGGAGCTTAAAGTAATCCAAATGAATAATGGCACAGTCCACATTAGATACCCTGGGTAACACCTCTGGAGCAAGCAAATGCCTGAAAAGAACACCTGTGACATGCGCCTTTAATGTCTCAATCACATGAAATGTGAGATAATCATGGCTCAGTCCCACTGATGTGCAGTATGGAATAGCAGTAATACCATTGCAGATCAGATGGCCAGATTAGCGTGTTGGCTCTTGACAGACCTGTAACCTTGGGCAAGTTACTTAACCTGTTTTAGCCCAAGGCACCCTCATGAAAAATAGGCATGGTAAAAATCTTATATGATTTTTGAAATGTAGATTGAAGTATTATATAGCATCAGCCACAATTCTTATTGCAAAATGGAGAAAAATTCTTGGGAGTGGAATGTTAATCTTCTTTATAACTCTTAAATTGAATGTACTATTTTTTTAACCTCTTTTTTGTAGCCAATATTTGTATCCCTGTTAGTAATTCAGTTGTGTGCTGTTTAGAAAAGCATTTCATGAGGAATTATTCTGAATAAGTTCTGAATCTTAAGAGGAAATTGAAGAGAATGACAGCGGCAGTATTCTGACCCACTGCTCAGCAACCATCCCAACTTGTCACTCATAGTCCTAGAAGCTGTTCTGAGCTTCTAGTTCACATCTGTAGCTACTTCCCTGTGCCTTGTGACCTGGACACACACTTTGAACAAGTGTCTGCCTCAGCTCCCCCTGCCCTTGCTTGACAATATTTTTCTTCGTACCCTTTTCTAACAGCTGCTCTGCTCTGTGTCCTATGTCTCTGTATTCATTTCTTTGCCTCAGATACCACGGTGAGGGTGCTCTAAATTTTCATTAGTGAGCAAAGAACTACATGACTAAATAAAAGCAAAAGAAGCAGACAAGAGCAAGAAAACCATCCGCTATGTTAAACCAACTCTTACTCTTGCTGGGAGCTCTATTCAGTTTCTGTAGAAGACCAAGAAGTTTTAGAGGGAAAGTCTCATCAAAGGCTATGTGAACAGACTCCCTCCAGTGGCAGAATGACTGTGTGGCCTCAGCAGTAACTGCACTTGACTGGTTGCCCAGGCAGACCTCTCAGAGAGTCACTCCGGGCAAAACACTGTAGATGACCATCAGGTCACTTGGCTTATCTTCACTAATATTTCTCACTCATTTGTCCCATCTTGCTTTTTCTCTAACTTGAGTGAGTCTGCTCCCACTTACTCTTATCTTTATATTACCTTCTGTAATAACAGCAGTTGGTTGCCTTGCTAAAATAAGCAAATACTTTAGTTTCTAAATTCACTTCTCTGCCTTTAGTCAGAGTTTCAAATTTTACCTTTTGCCTTGTTGAATACATCTTTTCCTTGGGTTTATTTTCTATTTCTGTTCAATTTCTAAGACTCTCTTAATTCATTATTATTTGAATTATCTTCTTACTGTGCTAATATATATGTACCTCATTTTGTAACTATTTGAAATATTTTATTACTTCAAGACTATAACTATTCTACTGTCTCACTGAGTAGAATATGTTGTACATACACAGCTGAGGAGAAAAGTCAGCATTTGTAAAGATTGTAGCAGAAGTATGTAGCAAAGCAGGAACATCGGGGGTCAAATGCACAGAGAGTTGAGCATGCTCTACTTCCAGGTGTCAGAACACAGGGCGTTGGCAGGGTGGAGGGTGCACAACAGACCTCAGGACTGAATTCCAGACAGAGTGGAATGTGATCGGGAATAACTAGAATTCTTTGTCTGGAAAGTTGAACATCAGAATTATTGACAAGGAGGAAAGCATGAGGAAAAGCAAATATTTGGAGGCATCTTGATAACTTCAGTTTTTCACACTGAAGATTTTAGGTCTCACGTACATCCAGGTATGCCCTACATCCTTTTCAAGAAGAACTTCTCTACTTCATAGACATTGTATCACTAGAGTAGTACTATCTACTATCGAATGCATACATATTCTCTTAGGGCCATCATTTTGTCCATCCATACTACTCAGAATAGTTCAGACTTTCTAATTGAATTGTCTTACTGAGAAGAATGTGGATTTTTTTGTTTTTGTTTTGTTTGTTTGTTTATTTGTTTTGGTTTTTTGAGGCAGAGTTTCTCTCTAATTTTGGAGCCTGACCTGGAACTACCTCTTATAGATCAAGCTGGCCTTGAACTCACAGAGATCTACCTGACTCTGTACCCCGAGTGCTGGGATTAAAAGTATATGCATCACTGCTTGGCTAAGAAGGATGTATTTTATACATATATCTTTAAGAAGAAAAAACTGGTGTTGGGAAGTTTCTAGCAGAGAACGTATAGTCTAATGATAGAAGTTTTAAGGTGTTACTTTATAAAAACAAGCTCTTTGCTGCTTAAGAGGGGATAGTGAAATAGAGGTACTTTTGCCCATCTACATAAAGATAGTGTTAGAATCTTCAGCTGCTTATTACTATAAAGAAGAAAAGAGCATTTGTGCTAAATGGAACTTGAGGAAACCACTTGGAAACGTATGGCACAGGCTCTTCTCTGAAAAGGAGTTCTAGAATGGGGAGAATAAGTGCTCATGGAAACCACCTGTGTCATTAGGGAGACCAGAACTTATGTGGAAGAAAGAGGTCTGGATTTGACATCAGTTTCAGAGTGGTCCCTCAGGAGTTTAGTTGTATTTCACTCCTTGAAGGAAAAAGTGAACACAGTCCAGAGGAGGCCAAAATTGGATCCCAAAGATGAACTAAATCTTCAGTCTAGGTATGTTAAAAATGCTGACGGGACTCCAGTAGTTCAAACTTGCTTCATAGCTATGGTGGAGCAAAGGGCATCTCAATTGGATTTGTAGCTAGTTTGCCATTTTAATGAACATTTGAACTATGGTTGTGGTTCATTTGCTGCTCTGGAGATTTGATGTATGTACTCTTGGCAATAGTGGTTGTGGCAACTTCTATGAATACATCTGTTCTTTGTTTTCTATAGCACACAGGATTTGCTACCTACAAGTAGAACAGAAGGTGCCTTACTAGTCATATGCCTTTAAAGATGAGACATACATGGTGGTGCACACCTTTAATCCAGGCACTCGAGAGGCAGAAGCTGGTGGATCTCTGTGAGTTCAAGGCCAGCCTGGTCTACAAGAGCTAGTTCCAGGACTGGCTCCTAAACTACAGAGAAACCTTGTCTCAAAAACCAAAACCAAAAACATGAGGCATGCACAATTTTACCTTTACTTTGATTTTAATGGAGTCTTGTTTCATCCTCCAAGAGGAGAATGCCAATGAATTTCTCAGTCTTTAAAATCTTTTTTTTTATTTTTTTATTTTTTTTTTTTAGTCTTTAAAATCTTAAAAGCTAGTGACTAAATCCAATAAGAACCAAGATAATCTTGTACATTTATTATGGAACCAGTTCATATGATTATGTCTATGATGTTAAACTAGGAGTTAGTTATCATGGTCCTTGAGCCAGATCCCCAAACCTGCCACCTGTTGATATATGTAAAAACATACTGGAACACACATGCCCATTTTATCTAACTGTAGTAATTTATGCTTATAAATTTATTTTCATATTATCAGTGGCTACTGTGTTCCTAGAGCAGAGGTAACTGGCTGTGACAGACCACTTAGCTCACAAAACCTTTAAAATAGTTACCTTTTGAGCCTTCACTAAAGTATACACTAATGCCTACTATAAAAGACACTGTGGCTGAAGTCTATACTATAAAGACTCAGAGCTAACCCCTCCTGCCAGGATAAAGATGTAGAAAGCTTGTGAAAGAAAATTGTAGATTGGCATGACTTTTGCATATTATCAAAGTTTTGAGACTATGTACATCATATCCATAGGAAGTCAGTGTAGAAAGTTAGTCCTTTGTGGGGTTGCTCCAAGATCGATGACCCTGTAGGTCCTTGTGTCTGAGCTTAGGAGGCGATGTTTCTATGTGCAGGCATTTTCAGGTAAACTTACAATTCTATGAATATGTTTTTAAGGGTCAGAGGTGGTATAAACTCTGAAGCCATGTAGATTTATACTAATAAGTATTAACTAAGATTTATACATATCATATTCTGTTAAAAGAGTAGTTGAGCCAGGCATGGTGAGACATGTCTATCACTGTAGAGCTTGGGAGGTAGAGGCTAGAGGGTCAGGAATTCAAGGCCAGCCTGAAGTACAAGAGATCTGGTCGCTTTGAACATGCTTTAATTCTCTCTCATAATGACTTCAGCCGCTATTTTGCTGCCAAGTTCTGGAACTTGTCAGAGACCATGCAATTGTTTTGAAAAATATTTTCTTATAAAATGAAGGAAAGCTTGTCAATTTTCATTGCTACAGTCTAAATCCTGCCCCTCCAAAGACTGACTTTCTTTAGCTTTAGTAGCAATTTCTGAAATCTTATAGCAGATAGCTGCCAGTGTGGTCAGTAACAGCGGAAAAATTAGCTCTACTAATTAACAGATAGCTGACATTTTAAACTAAATTGGTCTCAGTATATCCATGTTAAACTTGGTTAATAGTTCTTGTTCTTTTTAATCTAGAAATGCATTTTAATTTTATGATCACCCATACTTCATCAAGGTAATTAAAAGGGTAGCTATACTTCAGACTTAACTTCATTCCTAGTATAATTGTACACGACACAAAACTCATCCTAATCCCTTAGTGTGTCGAATTTGTTCGCTGAGAGTAAGGAACAAATAGAGACACATGAACCTAGACTAAAAAGAACTGAATGCTGCCCAAAATCTATTTGAAATTTCACTTGAGCTTATATTTTCCCATACCTGAATATAAGCTATAGCAGATAGAGCCCAATCTTCGTAATTGCTGTGCAGTAAACCAAGTTTTCTCTTTGATGTCTACTCAAAATCAGGTACTGCAGCCCAATTTGATATGTGCTATTTGTGACCCAATAATAACTCTTAATGACAAAGAAAGCTAAATGATAATGTTTGCTGATCCCTTAATCATCTCTGTCCTAAAAAAAAAAAGTTTAAATCTCTTGTCAGTGGGTCTGGTTCTCAAAATGTATGCCGTGGACAACCTGTCAGAACACACCTCACTCCCTGAGTGATCTAGGGTGGAGACCACTAATTTGTTTTTTAAAACACATTTCCATATGTGTTACTCTTAGTAATCTAGTATCTACACCCGAGAAGCAGTGCTCTGAGGAGTATGACCAAATGGTTTCTAAGGTAGGGGAGTGATATTAGTCAATGTTGCATTGCTCTAAGGGAGTACCACAACCACAGGGATTTGTAAAGAAAACTGGTTTATTTAACACCATAGTTTTGGTGATGGAAACCTTACACAGCATAGTGCTGGATCTGGTCAGTGTTCCCCTGTTTTTATCACCTCATGGCACATGGCATCCTGATAAGAGACCCAGTATTGGGGCGAGGGGAGGAGAAAGAAAGAACATAGCAAGACACAAGACAGGAAACGAGGGAGAGACCAGGGAGGTCATTATAACAACCCTCCTACATGGACTAACTAGGGCCCAAAATTACCTTAATATTCCCTGGGGCAGTGACCTCGGTGACCTAGTGACCTCTCACTAGGTCCCACCTCTTAAAAGGTCCCACCATCTCTTTTACATTTAATTTGTTTATTTATTGATGTATTTATTTATTTTTGTGACTGTGGGTATATGTAATGGTGCGTATGTGAAGGTCTGGGGACACCTTTGAGAATTAGTTCCCTCCTCTGTCATGTGGATCCAAAGGACTGAACTCTGGTCATCAGCCTTGGTGGCAAGTGAATTTACCTGCCTAGCAATTTAATTGGTTCCACCATCACTTACTAATACTGCAATGTGGTCCACACTCCCAACACATGAACTTTTCTTAGGGGACAAACTATGCCCAAACCTTTAGAGAAGAGTCAGTAATCCCCCCCACCCCTGCCAATTAATCAACATTCAAGGCAAACATTTGCGAGCTTTGTGATTATACTTAAAGGGTGATATATGAAATGGGTTGATGATGGCTAAATGTGCTAGACTGGGGGTTAGATATCTTGACACAAGTGAATAAGACAGGAATGGTTTAGTGAAGGGGATCTAAAAGGATAAGCTTGGTAATAAGTCATCAACGTCATTTCTGGACAAGTTGGGCTTGAAATGCCTGTGATACATATATAAAAAGAAACATCTGGAAGAAAGGCTACTAGAAATATTTATCTGATTCTCATAGGAAGAGAGTTGGAGGACAATTAGGGAAATTTGGTAGTCTTTTCCAAACTGCTTAGTTGCTCTCTGTCTTCTTTCATAGCGTTGCTTTCTGTCTGTTAGTCAGTGTTGATAACTCATTGTGGGAGTGATAGGATCAGGAGCTGGTGCCTGCTTGGTTGGCTGGTTTGTCATCTACAAGCTTATGATATAGTTGTTTTCTAAAGGTACTGCTGTGGAGCTGTTAGCATGGAAACAATTCCTTGCTTTTAAATGGTAAGGTTTTCATGTTTGCTATGGAAGGTACTAGATACTTTTTTCTTTCTTAACAATATAGTTTGCTTTGAGGAAAATATTCATTCATAAAACAAATGAAATGTTGAACCTCAGATTCGCAGAAAAATAATGACAGTGGAGGCTAAAGAGAAACTAAAATGTTTGCCTGATTTGAAGTTTGTATTTGAACATATATTTCTAAGATATCCTTTTGACCTTGAACTCTCAATTTTAATGTTCAATGGGACATTTGTTTAGTGCCAGTGTCAACAAAATATCTTTCTACACTTCGATTTTGTACTTACAAATTATTTTAAAATAAATCTTTCCATCTATTTAACAGACATCTTTTTATATAACATTTTGTGCATCATTGGTGGGGCCTTTGGACCTATTATTATGTGTTGACTTCTGGGTGCAACTTACCTTTTTCTAGGACTTCATACTTTAAAAGACCTTTCAAAGTTGTTTTAAAATGAGTAACAAAAAAAAAAGAAGGAAGTTCAATTGACCAGAAACCATTGATTTTGGAAATTAATATTTAAACCTCTTGCTTTGCTAAAGCTTTACTCATAAAACTCTAATGATACAATTTACAGCAATAAAATTTGAAATAATGATAACTCATCAGGTACAGGGCAGCCACTTCTAGTCAATCATGTTTCATACTGTGTTGTAGTTGTGTGTTTCCCCCACACACTCTTTACAGTCTCCCAGACACTTCTCAGGGTTCCTCTGGGTCCACCGGCAAACGTTTCCTGTGAAATCTCCTTCATAGTCTAAGGACTTTTTTCCAGACTGCTTTGTCTATGGTTTAATACTTTCCCATCTTAATTTTTTGACATGTGAAGACCACTTAAGATCCATTTTCATCTAACATTTTAATGGTGATCTTAAACATGTTTCTTGGTACACATTCACTAGGCTATTTACACAGATAATTTATGTCTTTACTTACCTTCATTATTCTTTAAAATGCAGATTACTTTAAGGTCAGAAATCTGAAACATAAATTTATGAAATACATCAATCATGGAACAATTATTTTCCCTAAAAGTGTGTTCTCTCTCAGTGCTTCAGAGGAATTCCTCAGAAATGCAAAATAGCAATGACATGCAATGCCAGCAGGTTACTAATGCCTATTACTGGTTACTCATTCTCTAGTATTAAAAGAAGAAACTCCATGTGACTTGTCCCCTGACTCCTACTCCAGCCTTATTTCTTACTATTCTTCTTAACTGCTTCTATTTTTTATTTCCTTTAATAGTCCAACATAATCTTTGAGAATATTAAGAAAAACAAACCTCTTACTTAAAAGATAGTTTTGAATCTAGCCAAGTTATACACACTTGTAATCTCAAGGCTCATGAAGTTTAGGTAAGAGGATTCTGAAGTCAAGATTATCCTGAGCTAACTAGCAAGTTTCAGCGAGCCCAAGCTACATAGTGAGATTCTGTATACCTATTAATAAATGAATAGATAGATGAGTTTTTTATGTTGTAAAACCAATGGGACATGAGAGGAAATAGATTTTTTTTCAAAAAAGAGAGAGAGAGCACTGAAAGTAAAGCATTAAAGACAGATCCAACCTTCATGTAGGAAGGAATTGAGGTTCTAGAAATTAACCTGAATTTGTGATTGAAGTATAAATTTTATGGATGGTGCATCTCAGAACAGAATACTAGATTTGGGAGTAATTTGAAGGAGAACAATTAAAAGCAACATTTCAAATTATTTCAGAATTGAGATGTCTTCGAAGCCCAACAGGATATGTAGCAAGTGGCAGTCACACTGCCTTTTTTCCTTCCTTCCTTCCTTCCTTCCTTCCTTCCTTCTTTCCTTCCTTCCTTCTTGCTTTCTTTCTTTTTTTTTTTTCAAGACAGGGTTTCTCTGTAGCTTTGGAGCCTGTAACTCACAGCAATCCTGCCTGCCTCTGTGTTGGGATTAAAGGAATGCACCACCACCACCCCATGCTGCATTTCTATAATTGCTGAAGATCTATTGTTGTTTCTCAAGGGTAGCATTTATCAGGATACAGTCTTCAGCAGACTTCTGAGAAACATGAACTTTTGGTGTGGCAAAGTTGTCAAGCACGGAAGGAGTAGGTGCCAGAGGAAAAGATCTCATACCTAATTCTAAAACAATCTCACCTAATTATTACCTACCTGATTCTAAAACAATCTATGACCAAGACCCATGTAACCAAAAAGGTTACCAAAGAAAAGCATACGAGTTTATTGAGTAGCTCCTTTGTACAATATAGGGCTTTTAGAAATGAAGACGTAAGAAAATAGGGAAAACTGTGTGTATTTCATGTTAGTGTGATGATGAAATATAGCATTGTAGAGGGGATTGGGCAAGGGGGTAGAAGTTGAGCACTGAAGTTTGCTTGTTCTGAGTCTTCTCTGGGCCCTCAGAGATAACGATGTTCTTTCCTTCTAGATATAGGGAGGATAGTTCAGGAATGAGTCTTATAACCTTAGGAAGAATGTCAGAATTTTCCATGCAGGTAAATTCTTCATGGGTTACATCAGATGTTCGCTCCAGTACAAGTGTACACAAAGTAGCACGTCCTGAGCCCCCATCAGAAGAAAGACAGAGAACTGAGAAGGAGCTGTGACTGCCATTTGACAAGGGGTTATTTGTTGCAGTCTTAGAGGCTAAGTTTGACTGAGCTTAAGAGTTAGTAAGAATAAAAGAAAAAAATAAAAATGTACTGAGAAATTTGGATATAAAGGGAAGCAACTAAGTTATCTGGAAAAAATATGTAGCAGTAAGGGCTTCACATTTGCATGTATATTCATGTGCATGTTACTAGACGGTGATACACAATTGTAGAAGAATGAACCACAGTAGACACTGTGGTTCTACACTTGTCTCCAATCTACTGATGAGCAGCCAACAATTACGCATGTCTGCTGAATGTATAAGTCACAGTCTTCTGTCAGGTAAAAGGGTTTTATATATATAAAAAAAGAATAAAGCATTAGTCTGGGGGTGAGACTAACTTAAATTGTATATATTTACCATTACAGTTTAAAAGCAATGTGTGTTTATATTATGTTGGCAAGGCGTGGACTTGTGATAGTTAATCTTAACTGTCAACTTGTCTGCATTTAGAATCACTCAGGAGACAGACGTCTAGACCCGTGTATGAGGGTTAACTGAGGAGGGAAGCCTAGTGGTAAATGCGGGTGTCTCGTCCCTGTGTAGGACTGAGTAGGAGGGAGGGAAGAGAACGTGGCGAGCACCAGCACTCAGCATTCTCTGCTTCCTGACTGTGGGTGGGCACAGTGTGACTGACACCTCATGCTCCTGCTGCTCTGTGATGGACTACATCTCCTTAGAGAGTGAGCCAAAAATAAGCACATGTCCCCCTCCTCTTGTCTCTTGTGAGGTATCTGGTCACAGTGACTAGAAAAGTAATGTACAGATTTTCTCTGGAAGAGCTACTTTTGCCTTTCCATAACCTTTAGTTGGCAGGTGATATTATACTGATGTGGGATTCCCTTCTGTATGAATATGTTTTATTACCATTGATTAATAAAGAATTGGCTTTAGGCCTATGGCAGGGCAGAATAAAACCAGGTGGGAAATCTGAACATTGATGAGAGAAAGTAGGCTTAGTCAAAGAGATGCCATGTAGCTGCTGAAGGATACAGACTCTAGGACTTTACCTGGTAAGCCATAGCCTGTGGCAATGCACAGAATAATAGAAATGGGTTAAGATGTCAGAGTTAATTAATAAGAATTTTAAGCTAATAGGTCAAACAGTGTTTTAATTAATATAGTTTCTGTGTGATTATTTCGGGTCTGGGCGGCTGGGAAACAAATGAGCAGTCTCTGCCTACAGTATACTGTATTACCGTTTACAAAAACATATTATCTCCTGTGTTTGTTTTGTAACTGAGATACCTTTTCACTATCACCTAAGAAGGGAATTTGAAATTATGGGAGAATAAAATATCTATTCTTATTTAGTAAGGTAGATGTCATTGACCTTATCAATTTCATGACAGTTCTCTGAGCAAGCCTCATTTTTAAAAGAAAACACATCAGAGTGCAGTATCGCCTCGTTTACATGCCTGCATGGTGAACACTGGAAAAATATAAAATAACATTATTTGTCAACAACAGTACTTAAATGTTTTAAGATGCAGGTTTAATTTTTTTCTAGGGCAGAAAGATGTACATCCTCATTTTCCCTATAGTAGACAGTTGTGGTTTTTACATCAAAAAGCATCTTCCCTTGGACAGTTGTGGTTTTTGTATCAAGAAGCCCCTTCCCTTGGAGTGTCTCAGTTATTTCTGTACATTCTGATCTCTGTGATTAGTATGCTGCTGGTGTACATTGCATTTTAAAACATTTTATATAGTTATCTCACAATGAACAAGTAAATATGGAGAACAGCTATCCAAAATGTGGTACACAGTGATTTATAAATCATTCAATCAAAAAATAATAAATGCACCCATAAGGATTCATAAACAGTACATAAGAAAGAATAAATGTAAGTTGAGTTTTCCTGCATAGATATAATAGCATTTCGTTACACCTGTCTCATTCAAGCCTTGGTTCTTTTTAAAGACGGTTATGATACAAACACTTAGTCTTTTATACCCAGGAACCCAAGTATGCTGCCAGTGTCAACTTTTGACTCAGAGAAAACTTACATTGTGTTCAGTCATTGTTACTTTGCTGTTGACAAACCACAGAAGACAAAGTCCTGACTTTAACCTACGTCTCATTTGTGCAGGTACCAGTACTCTGAGTTATCTAAGCCCTCAGCTCAGGATTGTTAACTAGCTGGTTGCTCTTAGAATAACATATTTGGCTTTTATGCCAGTTTTTTGGCATCAAAAAAGTTATGAAACATCTTTGTATGTACCCCATTTCTTCATTTATTAGAATGTAGATGTTAATACTTGTCATAAACTTCCCTAAGAACTAAAAACAGGGTTGGAGAGATGGCTCAATGGTTAAAAGCACTTGCTGCTCTTGTAGAGGACCCGAGTTCAGTTCCCAACACCCACAATGGGTAGCTCACAACTACATGTAACTCAATTCTAGGGGACCCAACACCCTCTTCTGGTCTTGGTGGGTACCTGATCATGTGTGATACTAACACAGGGACACATATACACATTTTTAAAAGTGTATGTTAAGGATTTAGACTATTCCCTTGCTAGTGTAAATGCTCATAAGTTTTTCTAATACTGAAAGTCTCTGGTCTGATGTTATATTTAAATATTTATTGTGGTTAACTGAGAACCTACTTACACTTTAATTTACCTAGATAGTGGGAGAGCCTTAATTAAAATTATCAGCTGTTTTTTCATATCAAATTATCTCTTTTATTACAAATATCTGTTGAACTTTAGAAGAACTGTTCCTGTTTCATGTTACCATCTGTCAGAGGCTTTCCATCTTTACACACTGAATTGTTTTTAATACTTTCCAGTTATGACACAGACTGAAAAAAATTACTCGCCTTGAAACACATTTAGTACTATGATCTTTTATCATTTGTGGTTTTGATTTTACAAAGAAAGGGAAGAAGAAGCCAGTACATTTTATTTTTTCTTTCCCTTGAACCTATGTACATATATTTTCAGTTATCTAACTTCAAGGTTAAAAGAGGTCTCCTTTTCTTTCCTCTTTTTTTCCAACTTGGTATGTATGTGGGGAGGGGTGTGTGCATACATGCTTTCATTTGTTGTATGTTTACTATTCTTCAGTTCAACTTTAGGGACACTGATCCATATTTGCTTTAAAACTTCTTAGATAATTTGACTGAGATCTAACACCAGGTAGGGCTATTAGAAATGAGCTCATGAGTAGGAATGTGAAGGGTTAACCATGCACCACTTTCTATGCCAGTGAAACCAGAAATTTGTGTTTCTGCTGTAGACTGAAAAACCCATGTGGCACGTGAGGATCAGCCCTGTGGGATAAACAGGTTTTCTTGGCTTTTCATACAATCTTAACGTTTTAAACTAAGGAGCATAGTATAGTAACTGCATTGAACCTCTTCTCACTTCTGATTCTTGGGCTTCTGAGTTTGATGATAGCCACACTCCCCTGCTTTGACCTCATAGGCTGCCGTTCAGAAAGCAGAGGTTTGCTTTTTGTTTGTTTTTGTTTGTTTGTTTGTTTTTATAAAAAGCAGGTGTCAGAGTATTCCCTGCTTAACTGTCTAAGACTGTGACAGCTGGCTTCCCATGTCCTCCGCTGTAAACCCTAACCCTACAGGAATAGTGGCTATGACCCAGGGCTGTGTTTTTATAATTTATGATTTTAAGATTGAAAACTAGAATGAAATATTATTTGGATCATAACTACTGTATACTTGCTTCTCAAAAAATATTATTTATTTGGATGTAAAACTATTATTAGAAATGCATATTACAGGCACTAAAAGCCTAGATACAAAGGGAACTGCGTGATGAAGAACAGCGTAAATGTGAGGTGTATAGAAAAGAAGAACAGTGTGACATGCCATATACAAGTGAAGCTTGAAACATCCTACTTGTGTATGTAGCAAGCAGCACAGCACACTCTGAGCTCAAAGGAAACCTTGAGGACAGCACTCGGAGATGTTCTGCAACAGGATTCTGTTGGCAAAGAATAAGGGGAAATGTCTATTTAAGAGAGAAGCGTGAAATTAAATTTAGAGATTATTCACACATAAATATAACACCAAAACTAAGAAATATAAGTCTCTTTTAGCACAAGGATTTGCTAAAAAGTTCTTGGATATATTCAGACACAAACAAATTTCAAGAAAATGTGATTTCAAAAGAAATAAATCATTAAAGATTACTAGGGGTATTGACAGCCTCCGTATGTTAGCAAAGTTATATATTAATTAGACCAAGTTGGGGGAGTAGAGTTTTAATCATTTCCTTTTAAATGAATGTAAGTTGAACCAGCTAACATGGTGTAATACAATCCAGAAGTTATGTTTCTCATATGTGGGTTATTACCTCATTCTATCCTGGCTGGCCTATGAAGAAACAGAACTTAGAGAATCCGAAGATACTTACCCAAGGTCACACATCTCCATCTGTCTTCCTAGTAGGCATGCACTTAACCATTCTGTAATTAACAGTTGGGCACTTCTGCAAGTGTGATGCAACTATCAGCACAGAGAAGCAGCTTAGGCACTAGCATAATGGAAATTTGTAATCTGCGATGGCTGATTAGAAGTAGCAAAACAAGTACCCAATTGAAAATGTTGTATACATAATAAGTAAATAAATCTTTAAAAAAAAAAAGTTGGGCCGGGCGGTGGTGGCGCACGCCTTTAGTCCCAGCACTCTGGAGGCAGAGGCAGGCGGATCTCTGTGAGTTCGAGACCAGCCTGGTCTACAGAGCTAGTTCCAGGACAGGCTCCAAAGCCACAGAGAAACCCTGTCTCGAAAAAGCAAAAGAAAAAAAAAAGAAAATGAAATTGCAAAGTTTATATTGTCCTTTGCCTTGAATGTGAGGGCTGCTTGGATGCGTTTAGCTCCTGCCCCTGAACTCTTTTAGCCAGATTTGGCCATCTAATTTTAATTATGGTGTCAGTAATCCCAGGGCTAGGTTTAAACAGGAACATAAAGGCGAGACTCCCCCAGAATATTGCTTTTTGTTAGTCACATGGAACTATATTAAATTATGTATTTAACATAAAGCAATAAAAAATACATTTTAATTGTTTTTGAAGGAAATGTAAATTTTGCTATTATACATTATTTTGATATTTTCAAATATACAGAGAAGTTGTAACTGCTCTGTTCTAAAAGCATGTCTGGCAACTCCTCAGGTGGTGCAGATGGAACTATCTCCTGCCGGTCAGGATTTGAGTCCAACCTTTCCTATATTAGCATCCAGAAATAAGGTGTATCTTCGGGGATGCTTTCTGGTCCATAATTACAATAATGTTGTTGGATTCTCATTCCTACTTCTCTCCATACAGCTATGTCTAAGGTCCTACACTGGGAAAACCGAGGGTATATCTCCTCTATGAATTCTAAAAATCCTTGTATCTGATGCTGCTGCACTCTCTCCTTTGTCTTTGAATATATCTTCAATCAACTGCATAGCCATTTGATTGTTTTTCCTTGTTTTATATTTTTATATTTACAAATTTTACTCCCGATATTACTGTCCTGTTTTGTTATCTAAGCACACATTACTCACGTATCCACTGATTTTTTTTTCTTGCAGGTTTCTCACATCTGGTCACTCCCTCCTTGTTTTTTGGGGTTTGCAGATCAGCCTCATGTTCTCCTCTGTCCTTTCTCTGGTTTTTCTCAGGGTTCAGTGGTCATCATTTACTGTCTCTCTCATGCTTCTTGTTCTTTCTCTGGCTTTTTGGGGGGTTTAGTGGTCAGCACCACATTCTCTTTTGTACTTCTTGTTCTTTTTTTGGCTTTTTTCAGGGTTCAGTGGTCAGCATCACGTTCTCTTTTGTACTTGTTCCTTCTCTGGCTTTTCTCGGTGGTCAGTGGTCAGCCCCAAGTTGGGCGCTATTATGTCAGAGCCCATAGGCCCCAACATAGAAACTATTTTTCCCCAACTCAACCGGTACAGAGGCATGAGAAATAATGAGACACAGTTCACACAGCCATCTCAGAAGGGTATCTCAGGCTTTATCCATCCTGAAGATTACCCATTTTTATTATACCAAACACCTTTTATCCCCCAGGTAAACCAAGGTGAATACTCATTAATATTCTCTTTCTGGGAGAGGCAGGGCTAGCGAAACACCTACAACTTAAGTCACCAGCTTTGGAAACAACACCTCTCCCCAGGCAATCTACATTTTAACAACGGAGAAGGAGCCATACATCCTGGCCTTTGTTAGATGGCTATCTTGTTTGACAGAATTGTAGCTGTCTTGAAAATTAAGTATGGCCAGAGTGCCCGCCTATAAATATTTTGTACAAAATATGGGCCCATATCCATTGTGTAAATGTACCACATTTTCCTTATCCATTCTTTGGTCGAAGGGCATTTAGATTGTTTCCAGGTTCTAGCTATGACAAACAATGCTGCTATGAACATAGTTGAGCACATGTCCTTGTGGCATGGTTGAGCATCTATTAGACATATACCCAAAAGTGGTATTACTAAGTCTTGAGGAAGGTTGTAGGAATGTAGATACTTATTAGTGAACAAACATGCATGGGTTTCTGGCTCTTCCAGCCATTCAGAGACCCTAGAAATAGTAATATTTTAACAGAGATAGCCACACCTACAACTTGGGTTTTACACTCTGCCTGCCATTCTCTACTAAACTAAACCATAGCTCTTAGAGAAGTGATTGATTTCTGTACTTCCACAGAAAAATAGAACATAGGCTAGAATACCTTGCTGATAGAAAAAGGTGAGAATTCATGTCTGCTGCTCTAAAAAAGTTCCTGAACCTGGGTATCTGTATAATGGAAATGTATCACTCCCAATATTAGAGGGTAAAGTGTACAGTCAAGGTACTACTAGTAGGTTCCATACCTGTTAGGGCTTCTTTATGACTTAAGATGGTTCTTTGTTGCTGCACCCTTCCAAAGGTATTAGTGCTATAACCCCACTTGGCAAAAAGTGCAAAGAATAACTATACTAAAAATGACAGGTCCTAAAAAGTTTTAGTAAGAGTCACACCCACTCCTGGAAAGTAGTGTGGCTTCTTTGGAAAAATAGTCTTCTAGTTCCTCAGTAAATTAGAGCTAGCATCTGATCTTCTAACTCTTCCCATTCCTAGGAATATACACAAGAGAATTCAATGTGTGCACATACCAAACCTTGTATGCAAATATTCATAGCATCAGCATTTGTGATAGGTACAAAGTAGAAACAGCTGAAATGCCCATCAGCTGCTCAGCACAAAGAAAAGGTGGTCTAGTCATACAACAGAGCCCTGTTCAGCAATAAACATAAATAAATGAATAACATAGCATAGATGAATCCAGAAAGCAATATATTGCTTGAAAAGAGGAGATCATGAAGAACCATGTGCATTGTTTACAGGAAATGTGTAGAATAGATCATCTGTAAAGACACATGGCATAGTACTGGCTGCCTGGTGCTGAGGGAATAGGGCAGGGTATAAGTAAAGATGGGGTAGTAAGATGTGAGGGTTTTTTGTTTTTAACAGGGACAAAAAAAGGATCTGTGCTTCATTGTAGGAATTGATGTACAAATATATAAGGCACTTTAAACTTACTGAGAAAGCCATATGTAAATATTCTTAACATAATCTGCCAATGTTTTTGCCCTGCATGTCAAAAAATGCTGTCATTAGGAACTGCTTGTGAAATATTTTTTAAAGTAGCATTCATGTTTGGATAGAAAAAAAATGTATTAAATCATGTATTTGGTCTGCACTCGGTATTACTGATCAACACAGTAGCAAAAATATGTTAGAATCATCTAATATTTAAAATATTATGGCCAGAATTATTTTCTTTTGTGTATATAAATGTTTCACTTCCATGCATGCCTGGTGCCCATGGAGGCTACAAGCAAATCCCCTGGAATTGTAGTTCAGATGGTTGTGGAGTACAGATTTGCATGTTGGGCTCTCTGCAAGAGCAGTGTGCACTCTGAACCACCATGCATGCCATCACTCCAGCCCCCAGAATTACTCTTACAGTCATGTCTTCACTAAGGTAGAAGAGCTGATTACAGATGCACACATGGCAGAGCTGAGATGGACTGAGTGCTTAGTGCATGATGGTGGGTTTTGCTTGCTGTTCTGTCAGTTTTTATAGGCAAAATCTCTCTTTTTCTGTCATTTATTTCAAAATCTTGTTTAAAAAGTGATTTATGAAGTACGGGAAGGGAGATTTTAGCTTAATTCTTAACTTCTAAGCAAGTAAGAAAGCTTCATGAAAGTAGTTAATGTTAGCCAGGCAGTGGTGGTGCACACCTTTAATCTCAGCACTCAGGAGGCAGAAGCAGGCTGATCTCTGAGAGTTCAAGGCCAGTCTGGTCTACAAAAGCTAGTTCCAGGATAGGCTCCAAAGCTACAGAGAAACCCTGTCTCAAAAAATAAAAACAAAAAAAAGGAGTTAATATATTGATTTTGTCTAAAATTGGGCCTGTGATAGTTTTTAAATTTTATATTCTTGACATAATAAGAGCTTTATAATGTCCATAGGAAAAATATGATTTGATCAGAGATCTCCACATTTTAATTCAGGTGGTATGTCCCTTCAATTTTAATGAAAACAAAGCTTTTCATGAGATTTGTTACGGTTATTAATTTTAGTTATTAAGTTATTCACACATAGCAGAAACTTGAATGGCAAATATATCTACATTTTCTCTTTTTGTCCTTCAGCCATTGTGTTGTACTGCTAGAAAGGAGCTAAGAGTTTCTCCAGGTGACAGTATAAAGATGATTCATGGTTTTAATGACATCAGTTAGCATGGCATTCAGCCTTTGTCTTTACCCTTGTTTATTATTTCAGCACTCAAAATTCAATTCATCAAGTATCATAGAGAAATGATTACAATAAATACCTTGGCAGAGTAAATGAGTAGGCTTTAGTATTATTCAGTATTTGTACACTGTTTTTCTATATGGTATTTCCAAAGTGAAGGAGGAGGAGCAAGTTCTGCCGCTTTCCATTGCTACCTCTTAGACTTCTCTTAGACTTCTACACAAGCATTGCCATCATTTGACTGGGCCACTTCATTTTCAGCACTTCTGGGTCACCATCTGGGTTAGAATACCTGTGTTACTTAGGGTAAGCATTGACTTGTCATGTAGAAATAATGGTCCTTTGAGGCTTTTCAGCAAGATCGTAACCAGACAAAGCTGATGTTTTACAGGCAAGATGGATCATCAATGTGTTTCTATAAGTCAGAGATTAGGAAATGGAAATACAGCAATCATAGGAGTGAACTTGCCTGCTTTTTAACTGGTGATATGGCCTTATAAATACCTTTCATTATGATGTGAATTACTTCATGAGCAAAATGGAATCTTAGATTTAGTACTTTTGAATTCAGAAATACATATACCACTAAAGACATTGAATACTGGAAAAAACTCATCAAAAGCTAATTTTCTATGCATTATTTTCTGGCAGGTAACAAATCACAAGACAGTGGCATAGCAGAAATGGAAGAACTCCCTGTCCCACATAACATCAAAATAAGTAACATCACATGTGACTCCTTCAAGATCTCATGGGAGATGGACTCGAAGTCAAAGGACCGCATTACCCACTATTTCATTGACCTCAACAAGAAAGAGAACAAGAATTCTAATAAATTTAAACACAAGGTAAACCCAGTGAACATTTACAGTCATTGCATCTTGAAAACATTTTAAATATCAAGACATTTTGAAAGAAAGAATAATTTTAATGACTTAGATATTTGACATTAAGAAACAAAATTATGTGTGATTTAAAACTTTATCCCCATAATAAAATTTTGAAGAAAAGTGAAATACCATGTGAAAGGGTAAATCGCGACTATATGCAAAGATAAAAATAGCAAACTTTAAGTCATTAAAAGAAATTGATCCTGTGCTATCAGGATAGTTCAAGATACAATCCGCTTATAAATCAATTATATAAAATTCTACAGAAATGAAGTCAAAACCGGCTTGGGGAGGGCAGTGGAGTTTGAAGGGGATAGGACAGCTACCCCACTCAGAATTCAGTTACTCCATGTAGACAAAAATGGCTAAATTGTTTACCAAACCGTAAAATTCTTTCACTGAAGCAGAAGGGAAAAAAGATGCCATCAGCTCTGAATAGTTTTCCAATGAAGCACCCATTCTTCCCTGAATCAAACTGATTGACTTATAAAATTGTGGGACTTTGTTTAAACATATTAGGCCTTAAAAAATGCCCTAAAAAGTAAAATTTAGGGGGTGCTTTATTTTGTTTGAAAATTACTAACCTTCACATGTTGTAATATGTAACATTTACCTGCTGTTTCTGCCGTCACCCTTTGTGAGACAGCTCTTCCTCCAGATGTGGCTGTTAGGAGTAACCATTTCCTGGCTCGAGTGTTTCTCTTATGCTTCATTGCTTTTACTGATGATGAAAACAGACATAAACATGATCTTTGAAGAAGATAGTGTTACTCAGTCTTAACCTCAGAAAATTCAGTGCATTTTATGTTTCTGGAAATGTCTTTCATGGTTACAGAAACTAAACATAATGAGGATTTACATAGTGCAGAATACTATTCATTGGTCATTATTATCAAATTCCAGTTTGGTTTTGGGTGTTCTTTTTGAAGAATGTTTGATATGCTTCACATTAAAAGATGACGACTTCAAGGCTTGACCTCTATTTCACCCATGAATACCACAACTTTGAAAATGTAGTGAGTGTTCAAACAGCAGGTAATCAATTGGGGGTCAAAAAGACCTAAGCTTTCTCAGACGCCATACTTTTATGAAAGTTACCTAGTACGAATGTGAAACAAATTCATCTGTTTTAATATTTACTTTAAAAGCATTCTCTCCTTTACATACTAAACAGTTAGTAATGAACCCCTCTAGTAAGATTATCAAGTCATAAGAATCAAGCGAATATATTTTTAACTTAGTAGACTTAGTTCTTTTATGCTCTTTTTTAAAATCTGTATTGAAGAAGATAGCATGTACAGGAGAAAACAGTATGTTATAAATGATGATTAGAGTGCAGGTCCTTTTCTGTTTCTGGATTGTAGGATGTGGAGCCTGTCTCTTGTTCTTCCAGGGCCTTAATTTCTGCATATAGAGAATAAACATGTAAATATAATAATTGTTGCATGTTCTCAAACACGAGCCCTGCTCTTAGGAGTTTAGGTTCCTCTCTATTATTTATAGTTGATGAAGGTTATTTTATAGCCTTCCTGTCTCCCTAGCTCTTCCTTGCCTACTTTTTCCTCCCCTTTATTCTTTACTGCCTCATCTCCCTTTTTATCTTCCTAGGATGTTCCAACAAAATTGGTGGCAAAAGCGGTTCCCTTGCCAATGACTGTTCGTGGACACTGGTTTTTGAGCCCAAGGACTGAGTATACAGTAGCGGTGCAGACTGCCTCAAAACAAGTTGATGGTGATTATGTTGTGTCTGAATGGAGTGAAATTATAGAATTCTGTACAGCAGGTAAGGAGCTGTGGTTTATACTGATTAACGTTCGAGAAAAGCTAATCATCAACATACACTTTTTGTACCTACAAGGCGAGTAAGCATTGCATCAGAGGTGTGGTGCTGTTGGTAGCATTGCTTAATGGGTATCGTATTGGTTGGAGGGAGCTGAGTTCTCAGAGAAGCAACTTAAGTGGTGGTATCAGACTGCCTTTTGCTGCATGTGTAGTTTTTTTCAAAGTGAAATAAAAACTGATGCAATTTCTGAATAAAGTTAATATTCATGGACCCTCATCCTGTAAAGAGGGTGTTCATATCTATTTATCCTTTACTGTGTCATTTTCAGAGATATTGAAGGAAAGAAACCAGAAACAGCACTTAGGTTAGAGATAGACCTAGGTAGATGCCCAGCAGAAATATTTGTTATTTTTACCTAAGTTCTGGAGGAGCTTGAAAAGGCTATTTATAAACTACTGCCCTGTTTGTGCATCTTTGATTCATCACAAACTTCCTAAGCGGTCATCTGTCTGAGAAACCTGATGTGGAGGGCCTGTTCTCTGCTGGAACCCCACACTCCATTTGAGTGGTCCAGTATTTTCATGGAAGCGCTGGTGTTCTTTCCTCCTGCTCCTCTGCCCACTCAGTCACACAGAGTGTGTTTGTTGAGTGCCCTAGAGCACTTTTGCCATCCTCTCCTTTTGTCGGTTAGGATGGGGCTTTACTGATTCCTCTTTACCTGGATGACATTTTTCCTATTAAACAAATTCAGAGAGGGCTAGGGAGATAGCTCTGATGGTAAACTGCTTGCCTTGCATGCATGCGGACCTGACGAATCCCAGAACCCACTTTAAAAAGCCAGGCATGGTGGCACATGCTTGTAATCCAGGCTCTGGAATGGCAAAGGCAGGCAGATCTCTGGGACTCTGAAGACAAGGAGCCTAGCTTCTTGGAAAGCATTAGGCCAGTGAAAGACCCTGTCTCAAAAAATAAGGTGGATGGCACTTGACACTTGAGGTGACCTCTGGCCTCCACACTGTGCACATACATGTGCTCAGCTACAGAAAAAAAATTAGAAAGAGGCTGTTTAACATGAAAGAGCTTGTTGAAAACAATCTAGAGAACAATTCACTCATCAGTTTCCAGGTCGCTTTGCAACTCCCGCATCTGTGGCAAACCTCAGATAAGACCCAACCCCTTCTTACATGGCCACACACTTGCATTCTTTCAGATGCAGCTCATGATTAGCTACTACTTATCCTGGTATCTGTCAACTCTAAGGGTGTGCTAAGTGGCCGAAAGTCTGTCTCATTTTGGTTTTATCTTCATGCCTCTTTGTTTGTTCTATGACGAAGCAGCTAAGAATGTTAACACTCTTGACTGCCAAAGATTTCAGTATTTGAAAACAAGGTAAAGTTTCTCACAAGTACCATATTTGCTTATATTTCCCTATATCTCATGGATTATAAGAGCCCCTGTTTTACTGTATCATAAAGAAAATTGCCAATTAAATATGGCAATGTTTTCTTATTGCATTTATTGTTAGGCAGCATCAGAGATGTTAAAATGTAAAGAAATAGTGTAGGATAAGTTAAGTATAATTATGATAGTTTGGTAATCAGAAGTGAAACAGCTAAAGATGCCAATATTGTATTAACAGCAAGCAGACCTCTCTGGAGATAACGTCCCTGTGTCTGCTCTATCACGTTGGAATTCCTATCCTGCCCTGGAATCCACATCACATTTAGTCCTTTTCCTGAATCCCTTTTTATTTGTTTTTATAGCACCAGGAAGGTTTGTGGGAGGTCCTTCACCTTAATTTTTATCAATAGAGCAAGATCCATACCAATGCAAAGTATCCATCTCTATAGTATATCTGCATTAAAGGGTTAAGTCAGACATACAGACATGCTGTCTTTTGATGCTGTGCTGTTGTAGAATAGCCACAATCAAGAAGTCTAAATTGGAATGCTCTGAATCTGAACCTTTTTAAATATGTATGTATGAGTGCCTGCACAAATGCCTGTGCGTTAGTGTGGGGTGGGGCAGAAAGGGGCATCAGGTCCCTGTAACCACACGGTGCTCACATGTAGGTGTTGGGAATTGAACCAGGTTCTCTGAAAGAGCAACAAGTGCTCTTAACTGCTGTACCATCTCTTCGGCCCCTGAAATCTGAAACATTTGAGCACTGATAAAAGTGCCCAGAATATTTTAAACTTTGAAGCAGTTTTGATTTTTGAAATAATAAAACCATTAAAGTATATGCAAATATTATAAACTTCCCAAACTCAAAATCTGAAGCACTTCTGGTAAGTATTGCTAGTAAGTAGAACTCCACCTGGAGCACAAGCATTTTTCTGTGTAAATACACACAAAAAATATCTTGGTATTTTTCCACTCGAGGGAGCTACATAATTTATCTGCCAGAGGCTACTTTGTACCAAAATAAAAAAAGGCTGAAATACTATAACTTCGTTAGCTTAAAGAAGGTCTTTGGTGGTTCCAATACACACACACACACACACACACACACACGCACGCACGCACGCACGCACGCACGCGCGCGCGCTCTGATGCATAAGCTGTCAGGTGAATGCATTTTCTTTTTTACTTCAAGCAATAAAAGGAAGTAAAAGCATGTTTTCATAGAGCAATCTCTATGGCTTTCTCATTTTTCCTACATCTCATAGCATTTGTGCAGAATTACGAGGAAAATGACAAGTCAGCTTTTAACTGTTCTACAGTATTTCTCTATAAATTACCCTTCTTTATATTCATAGTTAAAAGATGAAGAATACTTGCTGTTCAGGTTTAGCAAGTGGTCCAGAACCATTTCCTCTAAGTTTTATCTATGCCCTTGAGTAGGGGTGCTGGTGTATAGGGGTGCTGGTGGGTAGGGATGCTAGTGGGTAGGGGTATTGGTGGGTAGGTGTGCTGGTGGGTAAGGTGCTGTGGGTAGAAGTGCTGGTGGGTGTAGGTACTGGTGGGTAGGGGTGCTGGTGGGTAGGGGTACTGGTGGGTAGGGGTATGGGTGGGTAGGGGTACTGATGGGTAGGTGTGCTGGTGGGTAGGGTGCTGTGGGTAGAAGTGCTGGTGGGTGTAGGTACTAGTGGGTAGGGGTGCTAGTGGGTAGGGGTGCTGGTGGAAGATGTGCTGTTGAGTGCCACTTGCTTGGCTGTTGAACATGGTTGCTTCAGAATCTTTAATTTGAAAGATTAAAAATTACAAGAATATTCTAAGAAATAACTTGAACCACAAAAAATATTTATATAGAAATAAAAATAAGCCACAGAAAGACAACAAATTTTTTCTTGATACCTTCCTATTTGCCAAGTTTAACTCCCTAAAGATGTGTATTAATAATTCCTAATTTATAAAGCATGTAGCTGGCACTTTGGGTACTGTGGTCCTCAATAATCGACTTTTAAATGTTTCAGATTACTCAAAAGTTCATCTAACACAGCTGCTGGAGAAGGCTGATGTGATTGGGGGACGCATGCTTAAGTTCTCTGTGTTCTATCGGAACCAGCACAAAGAGTATTTTGACTATGTTAGGTAAGAATCACTATTATTTACTTGTTTGGGTATCTTGACTGCATGTGTGTCTATATACCACATTCTCACAGAGGCCAGAGAGAGTGTAGGGTCGCCTGGAACTGTAGTTACAGGTGGTTGTCAGTCATCACGTGAACTGGGAATTGAACCTGAATTCTCTAGAATTGCAGCAACCATTCTAATCTGCTGAGCCATCTCTCCAGCCCCAAGAGACATAGCCTTTTAAAATGACATAGTACAGTGGTTCTGAACTTGTACACACAACCCAAAGTATCTGTTTTGTTTTGTTCAGGCTGGTTGTGGCGGCTCACCCTGATGGTACTAGCATTTGAGAGGATGAGTCAGGAAGGTCACTTTGAGTTCTAGCTCAGCTTAGGCAACAGCCAAGAGACCTGTATCGAAACAACAACATAATAAAAAAGAACTCTAATCACTTTAGAGTTATAAAGGATTTTTTTACTTGAAAGCACTATTTATGAAAACAAGAACTTCTTGTTTAATTTTTACATACTTTTCTAATTTCTTGGAAATCAAAATCATGTTTCAAAATGAGCTCCAAGCTGTGGCGAATGCAGTAGCACTGAGAAAGAAATGTCTAGCATATGTGTTGTAGAAGAATTATTCCTTAGTCACTTTATTCACTACTGAGGTCATGAACCTGAGAGAATCAACCTGTGAGGAATGCTTCTGCCCTCCTGCTGTCCAGGAAGACATGGGGACAGGCAGTGCAGCACTCTTAGAGCACCAGACAACTTGGTAGACCATGGCCTGAAGTGCTATGCTAGCCCCTCCTTAGGGCCCACCCCAGGGACTCCTTCCACTAGCAAGGTTGGTTCTACCACGTGCTCTAACTGCGCCACCAGCTGGAGACCAAATGTTCAACCACAAGAGCCTGAGGGCATGTTTTCTATCCCCTTTTGAACAAAAGTCAAGTGCTTTGTTGTGCCAGGTATTTGTATGTATTTTGATGAAAGGCCAACATATCTATCTGCCTTTTGTTTGAATATCTTATAAATTCAAATTTCATTCTGTTGTTCTCTTAACCAGCCTAAAGACTATATAATTTCTGGTGGATGCCATTCACTTAATTTAAACTGAATGGCAAATTATTGTGCTTATCAGCTGCTAATGCAGAATGACTTAGTATATTCAGCAAGAGAAGTTTCTATATTTTTAGCATAAAATTTGAAAACCAAAAAATTTCCACGCTTGCTGCTGCCTCCAAAAGAAACACATCAACAGAAAACAGATCTTGGGTGTAGGTTCGGGTTCCTGGGATCCTGCCAATGACTGCTGAGTGTGGCCACTGGAGGTCAGTATTTCTCTAGGATTTTTTTGATCCTTCCATGGGAAGAGCCTTTCTATAACTATTAACATTTGCTTAATTCGTTCTCAGAAATGTTTCCAAAAATACAAAAAGTTAGCATCAGAGCACCTGGAAAAGGATAAAGTAATTGTACACATTACATGATTTAATTCCAGCCCATAAGCATGAAAAATGTGTGTACCAACAACAGAATGTACTTTTGTTTTAATTCCAAAAATAACATCTAGTAAAACCCATGTAAATTATATCTTGAAGTATTACATACAAATACAGTTACTAGGGCATGGGTAGACATCAGCATTTTTTAAAGCCTTATTTAAAAAAGGAAGAAGAAGAAGCCCTTTCTCAGCTGGAGATGGAGCTCTGCCAGTGTGCTTGCCTGGTGTGTAGTGGTTGAGGTTCAAACCCCAAAACTACAAATAACAACAACAAAAAAAAATACTTCAGTCTCCTATGCAGTGAACTTTAGTAAGGACATTTACTTCTATGGTTCTTGGTTTTCCTTTTAATTAGTAAACTATCATCAAGATACATTTCCTTGATTAGGATCCCTTTAAGATGTTATCTTCAGAATGCTTGATTGGCTATGAATGAATCTCACAATTACCTGATAATCTTCACAGATCATCATAACTGAAAAAAATCATGGATAAATTCTGAACTAATTTTGGTCTCGTCTAAAAAAAAATAAACAACACTAAATGAGCATGTCCTTACCTTGAATGAAAATCTCTTGCTCCCTCGCCCTTGTTCCTGTTCCCTAGTTACCTTGGGTGTCTCTCTACCTGGTGCTTGGTAGACCCGTGTCGCAATTCCTGTACTTTTGCTGCCAAACCATTTGTTGTCCTCTTAGTTGGTGTTCTGTCACTGAAAGTAAGACACATTTCAAAGCTTCAAGTTCTGCGTATGTTCCCTACTTTTATTATTCCATGGAGATGTACTCATAGGGGCACATAAGTACCTGGGGTTTGTAGGAGAGTGAAGTGAGGTGTATCCATTTTGAAGAGCCAAAATAAAAATAGATAAAGGCTTTCCTGTTCCTCCTCCCAAGGATAATTTAAAATCCTCAAATTTTTGTATAAAATACAAGACCATGAAATGAAAGAGGAACTTGGCTCAACTAAAAACCCTGAAAAAATACAGGGTTAGTTCTCTGTGTCTCCATTTACCCCATATGTGCTAGACTGTGTGCTAAAGAAACTGGCAACCTAGAAATGCCCATGGTGCAGATCACAAGCACAAAAGGCCTGGCCCTTCACCTGAAGGACCAGGAGAAAACTGCTGCATCCACTTCAGCCAAAGCCGTGGGTGTGTGGGAATCAGTCACAGGCTACCAGCAGAGGCCAGTGGAGTCTTTCTACCCTTGTAATTACTGAAGACAACTGGAGAGAATGATCTATCCCAGCCAGACTGTGTTCGCTGAGTCCAGTGGAAACTTGAATTCTCACCTTAATGTTACTGGATACCTAAAGGAGAATTTAGATATTCTTCCTTATCTAATAATAATAAAATGACCCTCTCTAGTATATAGTCAGAAGGGCCTACTGAAATATTAGATTTAAATCAGACCCAGAGTCTCACAGTAGCCCAGATCCAGACAATGAAATTCATCAATAATCAGTAAACACAGAACCTGGACAAGGAAGGAATACTGAAGATCAACACAGCTCTAACTTATAGAACATACAAATAGAAAACTTTTGATAGGCAATTGAAAACACACTGGGAACAAAAATGCACAAAGCAACATGAATGTTTTTAGAACTGATTTAAACACAGTATGTGGACAGTAACAGTAGGAATATAACACAGCAGTGGGTGGACTGGAGCAGGACAAGAGGAAAAATACCAATAAACCCGAAGAGCAGATAGATACTATGCAAACTGAAAATAAGGATTGTCAGATACCATGACTATGTGGACAGGAGGGTGGGGCTGAGCCTCATGGCGCTGGAATAGTTCCAAAGGTCATAAACAGCATATGCCTGTGAATTTTATCTGAGAAACCCCCAGATGGAATAAGTTCTGAAGAAATTTATTCCAAGGCACATCGGAAACTCCTGAAAACTGAGTGAAGAAGACAATTGGAGTTGGAGAAAATACAATCTTTGCTCCTGGACAGCCCACTGTTTCTCACGAGGCCTCCCTGTGAGGTCGTGTTTCCTCGAACCTACATTTTTAACAAGCTCCATTAGATAGTTGTCAGGTGGAGGATTCTGAGGCCTGCTGCTGTTCTATCTATGGTGGTAGGTAAAAAGCAAACAAACAAAAAACCTTCCTTACCGGAGTACTACCTTGGATTTTCTATTTATTCTTTAGCATGCTGGTAGGCATCCAGCAAGAAAAAGAAGCACTGGGGAATTCTGGAGAGAACTCAATGAGACTTCCTTTTATGAAAGTGGAAATGGAGTTGAGCTACTAATAAGACACGAAAGCAACCTGCAAATATCAAGATGCAGTTTTACTCTTCTTGAGAACGGAAGGTAGTCCCGTCACCCACCCAGCAGCAGTAGACAGAAGCCAGCCTTTCTGGAGCCACAGAGTTCAGACATGAGGAAGTCAGGAAGACACCCAAGGCTAGCCTCCTCTGTGCCTTATATCTGCTGTGTGGTGCCTCACACTGGGAATTCAAAGAGAGGAAAGTGTCAAGGAACTGGATGATAGGGTCTCAGGTCACAGAGAAGGCAAGGAGTGGGCAGTGGGTCTGGCAGCAAATGAGACTAGCTGGCGCTGGCAAACAAGCTGCAAGAAGTAACCTGTGTCTGGTCTGGGTTAAAATGGCCAAAACATAAGGTACAAAACACTTCCGCCCAGCCTAAGTAGAGAGTAAAAGTTCTTAATTTTAATTACTTCTAAATAACAAGAAATATAACTCTACAGGCTCCCAAGGCAGAAATAGAGATTAACCGTGAAAGTCTGTCTTTTGGGTCTTCACTCTAATCTCAATTTGAAAACATGTTGGGCCTTCCTTCTAGGGCTTTTGCTATACAATTATATCTAAAAGGGTTAGGTTCTCTTTTCACATTAATAAGTAATGTTTCACATTAATAAGTAGTTTTACCAATTTACATTTAAAATATACGCCTTAACAGGTTTTTTAACTGTCTGTCTTCTGTAGTGTAAATGTACTGTCACTTGACCTGTGGGTCTTCTGTGACCAGCAGTCAATAACGAACATTCTGTTATGACAGTTGATAAACACTGTGTAATAAAAACCAGGGCAGTAGAAATTCCGTCTTCAGCCAAGTGTGGGATTGTGCCAGCACTTGGGATGCTGAGTTGGGAAATTCTCAGCTTGAAGCTACCTGGGGCTTCAAAGAGAGACTTTGTCTCAAAAAAAAAAAAAAAACAAAAAACAACAAAAAAAAACTACTTCTTCAAAAAAAATAAATTCCACTTCGTTAACTACTGAAACTTGTATGATGAGAACATTTGTTTAACCATATCTCTTAAATCTTACAGGCTTTCTTTGTTCTATTCTTTTGTTGGCTGCAAGACCTCCTAGGTTCAGAAATTCTATCCTCATGTATCTTGGCAGCTTGCCATTGTATTAAGTATTTTGCACAATGTTTCTGATTGATTCTATTTCATGATTTTATTGGAAAATCTGTTATGCATTGAAATTTATTTCCTTGTTGTCCTGCATTTTTTATCTGGATTCTAATGAGTTTCCTTGGAATCCTCACTTTGATTTGTTTTTCAAGCATTTCATATATTATGGATTGTTTTCCTTTGGAGTTACTCTATTTCATTTTTCTCAGTCTGTGCATGTGGAAGAAAGTTAAAATTCTATGAAACATCTACAGTAAGAACAATTTTTCACTCTGACATCATTCAGATGGCATAGTGAACTCATTAGGCTAGTTGCTTTTGAGTTTGATCACAGAAGTGAAGGGTAGTCTCTGATTTGTCTTGCAATGATGTCCCTGCTATCAGTGGTCTAGCCTTCTGTGGCTCATTAGGGAGTAACTCCACAGTCTAGCACTGATGGTACTGGATCCTGTGGAGAGGACAGTCACAAGGTACCCCAGAAGGACAGGAGACTCCAAGAGTTGACACCACCGCTGCTGTCTTCAAACCAGAGTATGACGGAGACCTTCCTGTAGTCTCTGAGACCAGAGCACAATGGAGATCTTCCTGCAGTCTCTGAGGATGAACGCTGAGAGATGCCTCAGTCCATGGCAGCAGCAGCCCAGTTCTGGGGTCACCAGACAGGATGGACAATCCTTGGTAGATAGCACACATTTAAACCAAGTTCTACTTAGCAGTGTTCATATATTCAATACTTAGTTTTCTTTTTAATGTCACTTATAAAACCCCTGAAGTTCAAATGGAGCTAATTTCACCTGTAAGATTTCTAATTGCAGTTCAGTTTTTCAGTCAGTCCAGGAAATTTATTTCATTGTTAAGGACCTCCAAGGCTTGTAGATCATCTTTATCTTAGGTCCAAGGCTGTGGTAAGTACTGTCAAAAGATATATTACCCTTGGTCTGGTGAAAGTCGGGCCATCCAAGTCTTTAACAGTAGGTAGAGATTGTTGTGCTATTCAAATCTGTAAATCAGTAAATTTCCCACTATTGTACTGAGCAGTGGCTGTCTCCTTTCTCCCGCAGAGAACACCATGGGAATGCCATGCAGCCTTCTGTCAAGGATAATAGTGGCAGCCACGGCTCACCCATCAGTGGGAAATTAGAAGGCATCTTCTTCAGCTGCAGCACTGAGTTCAACACAGGGAAGCCACCCCAGGATTCACCGTATGGAAGATACAGGTTTGAGATTGCAGCAGAAAAACTTTTCAACCCCAATACTAACTTATACTTTGGGGACTTCTACTGTATGTACACTGCTTATCATTATGTGATTCTTGTCATTGCCCCTGTGGGATCACCAGGAGATGAATTCTGTAAGCAGCGCCTTCCACAACTCAATTCCAAGGATAATAAGTTTCTAACCTGTACGGAAGAAGATGGGGCGCTGGTGTACCACCACGCCCAGGATGTCATTTTAGAAGTCATTTACACTGACCCCGTGGCTCTTTCTCTGGGCACCGTGGCAGAAATCACTGGTCATCAGCTCATGAGTTTGTCTACTGCAAATGCAAAGAAAGACCCCAGCTGCAAAACCTGTAACATCAGTGTTGGACGTTAACGCCACTTTGGTACCCTCCCCTGCAGTGTCTTCCCATAGGAGCATTGCCCTCTGTTGTTCATTTTCATCACCAGATGTCCCACTGAAGCATGCATATGCCGCTGTCACAAAAAGCAAACTATCATTCAGAGCCTTTCTGTGTCTCTTCTGGCCCACCCTGTCCACCACTTCCAAGGATGTCCCCAAGTTGTCCTGACACTTTGTTTGCCTAGATGCTGCAATGCTTTTATGTTTCCTTTATGCCAAACATAACAAGACAGTTATATAGACCGCTTTAGCAAAGTACAAAATAATGGCTTCTAAATGGTGTTTAAATATGCATCCATTTAATCTACTGAATAAATATTGGGATAACTCCAAACCGCATGAAAGGGTGTAATTGCAGCATGAGTTAAATCTTAAAGCCTAGATTGTCAGCACTTCCACCTTGTTGTTTGACAGTGTTATTTATGTTATTTATATTAGCTAACAGGAAAGTTACTGTGCTTCAACATAATAAATATAATAGAAAAATATTTTATTTGTATGTTGTATAAAATATTTACAATCATATAGAATATAGTTACATTTTAATAGCAATTGTATACATCTCACGAAACCATTTCCCTTATCAAAGATGTAATTTGTAAACCTTAAATAGTTGTGTATCTGTCCTGTTACAAGTAGATGACTTCAATTAAACAAATTTATGAAGGCCGTTACTCTGATTCATCAAAGATTTAAAACATCAGGTGACTACAGAGAAAACAATATGCCTCTGATATAGTCCGCTTTTGGAATCAGTATCTTTTTCTGCCCAAGCAATATAAAAAAATCTGAGTTTCTTCAACACCATGCTTAAAAATACAGAAAACAGAAATAGAAACAAAGTTGAAAGTGAGAAAATGTCTATCTGTTACTTGATTTTACAAAAACCAAACCCAATAAATGTGTTTTAAATGAATGGAGAAAAAGCTGGATCACTGAAAAGCAAATAAAAGGTGTCTTGGTGATTTCCAAGCTTTTGACCCTGTGCAGAATGAATGCAACTCAAGAAAGCTGTTTCACTTTATAAAGTACAGACCTTGGAACATTAGGAAAGATGCATATTTCCAATGGAAAAATAGTTATATAATCTTAGTGTAGGAAACAAGAAAATTAGCAATAATACTATGGTCACATTGAGTTATTATACTGCAGACACACCTATCCAAAATACCTATTTTAAATTTTTAATATTTTATTTTAATATAAACATTTGTCAGTTATAGACAAAGATAATTCACAAAGTACATGCCATCCAAATGAACTTTGGTAACCAGAAATGTAACTGTTCAAATAACAGATCAGATAATGCACTATTTTCATGTAGAAGTAAGAGATTAGTGACACAGTCGGGTGTACTTTAGGGTGTTTAGAACGCCTACAGACATACAAGACAAGGTAGTGGATGTTGTCTCGTTTAAATTACCTTCTTAACAGCTGTTTTTCTCCCTGGATGAAGAGCAGAAGTTTTCCTTGTCTCACAGTTAATTTCAACCCTGTTCTTTTCCATACATCAATGAGGTCAATCTTTAGGCACGAATAAACCTTCCCTAGCAGGTAGTCTGCCTATGTGTTATTTTAGGTTTGACAAGATATTAGATTTTTTTGAGACAATTACATTTGACTGTGGATTTCAGTTTTGTGTGGAGTAGGGTGAATGCTTTTACCGATCCCAATATTACCTACTATTTCCCTATTTAAATCCCTTCTCGTGTATGATTACACTAGCTCTTCCTTTGTAAAAACAGCTAATACTATCTCTAAAGTGCTCAGTTTTCAGTACATCAAAACTACTTAGCAAGAACAATAGAGGAAAATAAACTTGACTTTATCTTGGGTGGAACTGATCAGAGCCAAACCTCAAATAGTTTTGGCCACGTCCTGCTTGCTGATGAGGACCTCCAACAGTCTCAGTTTGGCTTTTATGTGCTTGTATTCATAGTACTCATCCGCCATTGGCATCCTGTCTTCCTTCTGTGGACTTCTGCAGAAAAGAAGATACAGTCTATTAGTAGATACATGAGCCGGGTCATTAAAGGTCCTTTCGTAACTGACAGGGGACTATAATGTCCACATGGTGCATGCATGTGTGTGCATATGTGTGTGTATGTGTGTGTGTGTGTGTGTGTGTGTGTGCGTGTGTGTGCCTTCTTTACATCCCTTTAGCCTCAATCTCTGCTCCATGTCTTTAAGTAACACTACCCTTTGCCAGTGTGTTGTTGCAAACGTGAGGTCCCATGCTCAGGCACAGAACAATGGCGCAGGTGAAAAGGCACAAGCTAGAGCCCCCTCTGAGGAATCCCTTTTCTGCTCATCCTCTTTCTTGCCAGAGTTCCATGCCTGTGCAAAATGTTTGGCTCTTACAGTGAAAACATTTTAGAAAAAAACATCCCGATAATACTGCAGATATTTGATTGCACGAATAGTCCATAAATTTATAGTGACAAAACCCTTCAGAGGCCGTCTTATAAACTTGCAATGTTTCCCAGCAGTTAACCCTGTTTCTGCTGCTGTGCATAGAGCTTCTGAGCTTCTCCTTGAGAGATGGAATCCATAAGTCTACATAGTCAAAATTGGAGCCAGTGAGATGGCTCAGAGGTAAAGGTGGCTACTACCAAACCTGATGGACTGAGTTCAATCCTTAGGACCTACAAGTTTTGATCCTTAGACAATCCCAATTGTCCTCTTGCCTCCATATATATGAACATACACACAGTTTCAGTTGCAATATCTTTTGCATACCAATTGAAAGACTGGGCTGTGTATCAGTGCATAACTTTGGTATATGCACAGTCTACTGTGTGCTCTTGTTCTACTGCCATGAATGTTTACAGTCTTTCTAAATGTAGAGAAAAATCCATTCCCATGGTCATTTTAGCTTTATCGGTGGTTAAATCTTAGTAGTAACAGTCTTAGGAAAAAAAATATTAAAGTCTATTTCCTTGCCATTCAACTGGTTGAGTTCAGTTTTAATAAATGAGCATTTTCCTATTAGATGACATATCACCACAAGAGGGCGCATTACTTCACATGGAGCAAGCAAGCACAGACATATCTAACGTAGGCTTAGGAACTATACGTACAGTAAAACAAGCTGCTCCTTGAGTGCAGTTAAGTCATGAATAAATTGCAATCATGTTCTTCTGCAAATTCCTTCTTAGATATATGCTGATGAATAGATTTTTATATACACACAATCAATGGCTATTACCAAGAACAGGCAGAACAGTTAAGCCACCTTGATGCTAAAAGGCATGCCAAATACTACTACTGATAGATCCTACAGGCAGGACTGCCAGCACACCGGAACCTCTCATACTCTAAGGCAGACTCCTGTGTTCAAACAGGTAAAAATGTCATTTCTTCAGGCAACTCAAGGTAATGAGAAGACTGTATGTGTCTAAAACCTAAGCAACTTATTTTTCATGCACTGCCTGCTAAGATTTGAAATCCTGAAACCAACTCAAATACTTGACAGAATAAAAAAATGCCAACTGAATAATTTTAAAGATAACTTTAATGTAAGTCACATATGAACTCAAAGCACCTCGTCAGCCTGTTACTTTGTAGACCTACAAGTTTCTCACCTAGTAAGCCCATTGCTAACGGATAGCCCTGGAAAATAGAAAAGCTCTCCCGGATAGTGATGCAGGCAGGCTAAGCATGGATGTCCCAAAGTGCTCTACCACAGTACCACACCCTCACAGCAGCCTGTGGGCTGACAGGAAATGACAGCAAGGCACGATCAAAAGGCAGTTGGGAAATCATGCCCAAGCTGGTGTGGTTAGTAGGAAGAACCTTTCAGCTCAGTTCTGCCACTTGGAAGTTCTGTGACTTTGGGAGAGTGATATGCTCGTAAGAACACCGTACCTTTTGACATTACACAGTATTGTAATATGTAATTTTATTTGTTTTGTTGTTGTTGTTGTTGGGCCATTTGCATTGCAATCTTCTGGCAGTTGCGGCAGGTTGGGAACACCTGGCGGAGGGTGGGGTGTTTAAGACTAATGCCCCATGTCACAGTCATGGCTTCCTAACTTATCCAAGGAGACAGAGAATGTCACCTCGTTTGTGTAAACAGAGACTGAGGACGGCTAAGTACATTGCCTCGTCTCCAAAAGACACTAACATTCCTCACCTGACTACATATACAGTTTTGTTGGTTACACTGAAAATTACAGGGAATTAAAGAGGGTATAGTAACAGCTGGGTGGAGACAGAAAAACATAGGAAGACAGATGGTCCAACTAAATATTTCAGGGAGAGAAAAATAGCTATGAACTTTTGACTAAAGCCTGGAATAAAACAGAGATGGGTGGTGAAGGTTAGAGGGGACATTGAAGGAAAGCATTCATGTAATACTTTGAGAATAACTCATGGAACTAAAAATCTTAGAACAAGGGCTAAAAATTAAGGACATTTTAAGCTTAGTTAATTTTGGTAGTTGGGATGAAGTTCAGACATTAAAGCATTTTCAGAGCTCGGCTGTCACTTTGCACAGACTGATGCTAACACCTGGCAGCTATTAACATCGACATCCCAGGAAGCATCCCTCACAGTGTTACCATGGTATACTGCATTGTCCAAACACACGGTCTTCAGCTAGGACCGACATCTTATCCCTCTCCTACAAAAGCAGAGTTCATTCTGAACCTTAGTTCTTTAGGAAATACTGGCATAAAAAAACTCTGCTCACGCTTACCTTCCTGTCTGTTTGAAAAACTGCTCTTCAAATTCTCGCAGGGCTTTCCGTAGCCTCTTCTTGTCAGCCCTGGTCTCCCGGAGATGGTCAAGAAGGACTGGCCTGTGTCAGGTGAAACACAATTGCCGTTACTGAGCACCAGCCTGGCTGAGCGATCACGGCTGCATTAGATCAGCAAACTGGGCACAGAATGACTGGGGAGTGATCACGGAAGAACGTTCCGAGTAAGCCTGGCCCACACTGTAAACGTGGCCTCAGTGCAGATGCAGCACATAAGCCTAGTATTCCCTGACATGAACAGGGTCACAGGCACAGAGAAAGAACGGTGTACTGCATCTGCTGTGAAAAATGGTGACAGTTACGGTGAGATAAGAAGATCATAGGACAGAGAAGGCATCTAAGGAATGGAATACACACCAAGGTTTGTAAAGATAGAGTGACAAGAGGGAAAATATTACGTCCTTAGAGCGAGGGGAGAAGGACAAAGCCTTTGGAAATGAAACCGAACCCAGGGAAGGGCTGACACTCCATTGCAGTCTACCTCGTGGTAGAATCCATCCTTTCAGAGACTGAACACTGAAGTTATATACAGACATTTTCTATAAGTCAAGTCTATCAATTTCAAAAATGCCCCCACCCGCCTAAATTTAGAAATGACTTCTTTACAACGACCACCCAAAGGTTGGAGAGAATGAGAGAATAAAGAAAGCTATATTCTCTTTTCCCAACAAGCTAAACACTGCGTATTGTCCTTGGTTTTACCTCATTTCCATCTGGGACACACATATAAGCATGTTAAAGAAGACCTCATAGTGTGGGATGTTACATACACACTATGTAAACCAAAACCAAAAAGGCCACATGGTCAAAACATATGCCAAGCACTGGATAACGGGAATAGTAAGGCAAATCCAGACATCTCCTGACTGAGACAACAAAGGCCCCACTCACTGACTGGTGGCAAAGGTCATTCCCCATCTGCAACACTATGTCTTCTGAATATAATAAGAAAAGAAAGGGAAGAAAAGAAGGGCTCTGGCCACTGTTGACCCACAAAGGATCTTACTCCTTTGGGTTCAATATTCAAAGATCAGATCTCCTTTGACACTGCTAAGGGTTACAAGGGTTACTAGTGCCAAGACACAACAAAAAAGTAGGATCGAAGTAATTGCACATCAATACTTATGGCATGTGTAGGGCTTTCCTGTGGCTCTTTACAGCTCTGCCTTCTGTAGTTTCCAGTTAAGGCACTTTCAGTTCTATTCTCTGCGGGAGAACACAGTTTAGTCCCTGAACAGATGTTGAATTGTTAATGTGCAGGCAAGGTACCCACGCCAGGGGTTTTGAGAGGCCACACCCAGGCTGCTCACTCACATAGTGGCCTCGTGTAAGTTGGACATGGAGAGAGCTGGTTGCTTCCCTTCTTTCTTTTCATCTGGTAGGAGGGTCCTCATAGGCTCTGTCTCAGAGTAGGTGAGGTGATCACCAACAGGAAGGCGAGACACTGGATCTGGTAAAGAAGGTTGTTGGCTTCTCTGTGGACAGTCCTCATCGGAGTCCTCTTCCTCCTGCTTGTCACAAGCAGAGTCAAATAGTCACAGAGTGTTACACGTCTCTTGAGAATTTAAGAGGACTGCAAGACCCTACAAGCTCATAGACAAGCCTACAGCCAGTAGACAAGCCTACAAGCCAGCAGCCCATAAGGCTACTGAGAACTGGAAGAGAAACTACCAAGAGCCCTTGCTCATTTTCGTTAACAACCTGTGGAGCAAAGATATATCCATGCTGAGCTACAATGCTTCCCAAGTTTGTCTATATTTGCTGGTCCAAGGAAGACAAACAGGCATTTGGGATATGGCCCAGGTTGCACTGTGTAGTCAAGTGGGTCCTCCCTTCCCCGAGACCTCCTGCACTCCAGCTTCACAGCAGAAATACAGGCTAAGGCAAGATGCACTACAGACACCTTATCCAAAAATTGTTCCCTCAGACCCAGAGCAGGCCACAGTCAATACAGAGGATGGTAAGGATACTCAAGTTTAGAGAGGCCCCTTAGATGGCCAAAGAAGCTGTAAGTTACTCTTTAACCTTTCTGGTAATTTGACAGCAAAAAAAAAAAAAAAAGGTTTTCTTGAAATATAAGAGTCATATTCCCCTTTAAATTATTCTTCTTCCTCAAAGGGAACATTTTAGACAGAATTTATCATTCTCCTAACATCCCTTAAAATACAGACTTATAAACATACTTAAGTAGATTCAAATTCATATCTATTTACTTAAATTCATATTTGCTGCTTTTTATACTGATATCTTGAGTAGCTGTTTTGGAACCGACGGAGTGGATGTGTGGTGCTTCTGTCTGCCTATAAATTTATTTTTTAAAAATAGCCTCAGTTTCTGTACTTCTATTTATTGAGATAAATTTGCTTATATCTAGTATAGTGTGATCAGATGGAACCAAAGAACGTCTCCGTATTTCAAAGAGTGCACTGCCAGTTTTATTAACCACCACACACAGAACAGAGATACTCTGTCTTTGTCTAGCTATGTTAAAAATTAATAGTGCCACACTGAAACCCATTGTGTTTTTCTGCTCTCCCAAAAGGAAGGCAAAGAAATGAAATTATGTCAAGAGTGGCCCCAAGCATGCCAGTTTGATATGTTTTAGTTCATAGCAGTTCTTGCTAGATCAATGTTAAGCACAGTACTAGGTTAGGGAAGATGACAGGAGCTTGTGGGGTCATAGTATACACAGCTAGGGAGGCCACTTGGTAACATTTGTGCTGCTATGACCCAGGGCTAAACAGCATAGGTGCAAGGTGCCAATCAAGGTTTCCAAATCGTGCAGCCATCTTTACTTACAATCGTTGGGATCAGGGACGGTGTTGACAAGATTTGCTTGATAATCCTGCATCGGTCATACAGAGGCTTTATAAGGTTCTTGTCTTGCTTAGTTACCTGAAAAACAAAATTAATCTGTATTCTTTTATTGGTCAATATTCTCCCTGCACCCACCACGTGTTGGGGATCCATCCCAGAACCTGTACAAGCTAGATAAGCACTCTACCACCGAGCTATAGTCTATTCCCTAAGACAGTATTCCAGCAGCTCTCCCCTGCCCCCCAAAAGTCATGTTTTGAAACCCCAGAGGATCCCAATACTTAAACAGCAATAAGTAAAAAGGAAGTCATATTTTAGGGGAGGGGGCCTAGAAAAAAATCCCATAAAGAACGGGGTGAGTATAGAAAATTGGGCCATAAGGCTTTGTGAACAAGTCTGCAAAATATGAGCAGTGGGTTGAAAGTGAAAACCAAGACCTATCACTTTTTCTTCCAAACATCTATTCTATGTGAACGTTTGTGGTTACATTCACAAATACCAGTTATGTCCAGGCCTCCATTATTACATATGAAGAATGGATACTGTCTTACTAGTTAGTTCTCACAAAAACTTTAGTGAATTGAGATAAAATACTTTGAATCCTGAGTTTCCTACCCACATAACAAAGGGGTTAGAGTTTGAGAGTTCCTTCCATGCTGCTCCAAAGACAGACAGGTATTTTTAATTGGCTCACTGAGGTTCCAACCACAACAATGCCAAACATCTTAGTGTACTAATGCCTTCTGTGCCCACCTGCTGCAGGACTCAGTCCTACACACCACGGGAGCAGGTCATGGTTCACATAAAAATTCAATGTCTCTCTCTACTGCTTATCCACATATCTATCCAAAGTGGCCAAACCCATCTTCTTCCTAGTCCCCCAAGCCCTGCCCCATGTATACATATACTGTCCCATGCATTAATCTGCTATATATCCATTACGTACAGCTGTCCCTCCAGTTTCAGCCAATGGTTGATACTCATCAGGGCAGGGGATGGGAGGGGAAAATTCACCACGGTCACCCATGGGTCTTTTATGGAAGTACACACGACAACAGGCTAAATAGCTCTGCCTTCCAAATCTTCCTGGGACTTGAGACAAAATAGCTCCCCGGTGACACTTTTGATGTTCCATACCCATGGCAGCTACACGCCGCATTGATCCATGCTGATCTTCCTTTTCTATGAACCTTTCTATTCCACTCTCTGGACCTTAACTTTCCTCTGTCTTACCTGCCCAAATGAAAACTTACTGAGGCCCAAGATACCACTACATATTTAGCTTCTCGCCTTTATCTTCCACAACCCTATCCTGATTGTTAAATTTATAAGTGAAAAGAACTCTACTTATTAGTGATATCTCTCTCTCTCTCTCTCTCTCTCTCTCTCTCTCTCTCTCTCTCTCTCTCTCCTTTGCTTTTCAAGACAGGGTTTGTCTGCGTAACAACTTTGGCTGTCCTGGAACTCATTCTGTAGACCAAGCTGGCCTCAACCTCACAGATATCCACTTTCCCCTGACTTCTGAGTGCTGGGACTAAGGCCCGTGCCACCAGTGCCTATTATATTATCATGTTATATGAATTTATACACAAACCCCAGACTGTAACCTCAGACTCATTGGTATTTTCAAGAGAAAGATAATTTGCTGCAAGGGCCTTTTAGTTTTGGTTCATAACCTTAAGGGCCTTTAATTTTCTAGCCAAATTCACTCTTTAAACATTTTCTTAACATCTTCAGACATACACGTGCACACACAGACACACACATCCTGCTAATATGTAATCCATGGGATTTCACTACATTTTAAGAGGAAAAATATAAATATAAGTTCAGAAAGCATTAAAATAGTATTTCCCTTCAGTACCTCATTCGGATGTATATTCTATAGAAGCACTGGCAAGACAATGTACTTAAACGCTGGTCTCTTTTGAAATTTGATTGTGGTTTTTCTATCTACTATATTCCCCAGACTCTAAGAGAATCCCAGAAGGGAAAAGCAATCAGGACATCTGCTGCCAAATTCTATCTTCTAGATAAAAGGTGGAAGCTGCGCCCAGGAAGTCTCAACAATATGGCTGCCTAAACAAGACCTGGGCAGTGATGACACTTGTTGCTAGGCCAGCATGGATGAGGGGAATCTCATATGGCTCCACCCCAAGATAGAGCTACAGGTGATTAACAAATATTGAGGGAGAATTAGTCTGCTCCCGGGATGGGCCCCCAAATTGGCCAAGTGGTCGGCCCTAAAAACATGCATATAAGCAACACTAAATGGACTTGGCATAAGGTGTGTGTGTGTGTGTGTGTGTGTGTGTGTGTGTGTGTGTGTGTGCACGTGTGCATGTGTATGCGGGTGTGTGTGTTAGGAAAAAGAGATTGTGAGTTTCAGAGGGAGCAGGAGAGAGGCAGGGACATCGTGGGAGGAACTGAGATTGGGGGAGATAATGATGTGACTATTTTCATAAAAAATAAAATGTTTTAAATACACAAATGCAAAGAAACCTTGAAAAACAAAAATCATCAAGAATGAGAACGCTGCTTTAGAAAATGATCCGCCCCAGATACTAGATGAAAACTGCAGTGTGCGTACAATCAACTCAAGTCCTCTTTTTTTTGTTTTGTTTTGTTTTGTTTTGTTTTTCTAGACAGGGTTTCTCTGTGGCTTTGGAGCCTGTCCTGGAACTAGCTCTGTAGACCAGGCTTGGTCTCGAACTCACAGAGATCCGCCTGCCTCTGCCTCCCGAGTGCTGGGATTAAAGGCGTGCACCACCATCGCCCGGCTCAACTCAAGTCCTCTTAATGCTAGTTCTGTTACTCCTGGATCATTGCTGATTAGTCCTCAAAGAGAAAGGAGCATGTGATGCCAGCCCACATGTGGGCCTCAGACACACATGGAGAAATATTGAAGGCCCTTGATTCCTACAACTAAAAACATCGTTTCCTGTCCCTCCCTATCCAGAGAGGGAAATGTCAGTGTTTCACTTATCTCCTTGAGAGAAAGCTCATTTGTGGGGATGAAGGGGGAGTGGGGATGATTGTATTTCAAGTTGCTGTGCTTTCCTGAGAAAGAGGCCACAGCAGCTGTTCCGTGGGGAAAGAAACAAACAGATGGATAAATCTGCTCGAACTTTCTTAAATAACCTCCTGACCAGGGTCAGAGAGAAAACATCTGGGCTGGCCACTTGGTGACAGTTTGAAATGCCAACTTCTCAGGATGCAATGCCACCCCTAAGGATGGGAGCTGCATAGGAAGTAAAGAATTTTTAGCATGGCAGAGAGAGCTAGCTGCCAACATATCCGACCAAATTATGTTTGTTCGAGTTATTGCTTCCTTAACTTCCTCTTCCATTTAACTGAGGAGGGAGGGAGGGAGGGATAAACATTTGGGGTTTATCTGTGCATACTGACCTGGACAGCAATGCTCATCACCCTTGATAGCTCTCTCTAGCTATTTTATGTGGACAACAGTAACTATCAGCAAGCCATATTTTACTCAATGTGGTTCCTTTAGTATGTAACTAAAATCAAATGATATTTTTGGAGTATAGGTAGCCAGCAACATGCAGAAGTAGAAACAGAAAATAGGTTTGTTCCCAGTGATTAGCTCTTAAAAAAAAATCCTAAAGGGGAAAGAAAATGGCTGAGTGACAATATCTAAACTAACCAGGCTATGCTGTAGGGGTTCCCAGCTTCAGTATGAGCTCTGACTATAACACCAAGGCAAGAAATTCCCCTGAAGTCTGGGAGGAGGGGAGAATCACTCGCCATGGAAATCTGAATTGTCCATGTGGTTTGGGTGTATGGCAAGAAGACCAGAGGAAAGTTATCTGTCCACTCAAGCTTTAAGAACCTGCACTTGGCAAGATGAGCTGACATGGCAAGGGTTGTTGAGGAAGCAGGGAACTGGCTAGATGTCCTTTAGTTCAGCCGTGGTCTCTGGACTCATTGTTAGTAATGACCCTATACAACCGTATGCCTCCCTCTGGTTACACTTCTCTGGAGCAGTACTGGAATATGGTATCAAAGCCTGCACATCCCACTACAGACAGCCCCCATCTAAAAGGCCCCGGCTCTATTGTAAAGCTCTTAGGTCTGTTTGTAGTGGCTTCTGACACTCACTAAGCCACTCAATAGATATTTTGTTTAAAGTAAAAGAATTTTGCCATTTTATGCAAGGATGACTTCTATTTATTTATTTATTTATTTATTTATTTATTTATTTATTTATTTATTATGTATACAATATTCTGTCTGTGTGTATGCCTGCAGGCCAGAAG
>NC_022028.1:41865684-41875842 GCF_000317375.1 Microtus ochrogaster | reverse complement strand
GGGCACCAGATCTCATTACAGATGGTTGTGAGCCACCATGTGGTTGCTGGGAATTGAACTCAGGACCTTTGGAAGAACAGGCAATGCTCTTAACCTCTGAGCCATCTCTCAGGTAGGTCATGACCCATGTGGTAAACCTCCATCTCCAAAAATATTGACGCTATGATTCATAACAAAATTAGTAGCAAAATTAGTGCTGGAGTAGCAGTGAAAATAACGTGGTGGTTGGGTGGGCTGCCACAGCATGAGAACTATATTAAAGGGTTTAAGCAGGAGGAAGGTTGAGACATAACTTCTCTATCTTGATTCACCTGAACTCGTAGAACAATCATTTAGATCTTTTTGGAAATGTGTGACTGTCCATCAATCATTCACTACTATGGTTTGGGTATAAAATGTCCCTCCAAAAAGGCTCCTGTGTTGTGTCTTGGTTCCCAGCGAATGGCTCTGTTGAGAGGTGACTGGATCATGAGGGTAATGGCCTCATCAGTGGATTAATCCACTGATGAATTAATAGCCGAGTAGACTATTCGGAGGTAAGCATAGTCAGAGGATGTTGATGAATCAACCATTGGGATGCTGACACGGACCAAGATGTTTATAGAGATCTGGACAAGATAACTACAAAATACAACCAAGACTCTTGGAAATACTAATGGCTGGGAAACCTCAGTGTGTACATGTTCACAGAAGTTATCCACTGGCTATCATCAAAGTCTAGAATGTTGGGGGGGGGGCAGGGTGGATGTATGGGAAGCACAACATACCAGCCAATGACACAACCACCACTGACTTCCCTTTATGACTCAGAACACACTGGTTCTTTTTCACACGTAAGGGTGAAAGGAGGAGGGAGGTGACTCTGGTCCTATGTGTGCTTGCAGAACACAAGTCCCAGAGTGAAACACTAACAAGGGACATATAGGCCTTCTGAGAGCTGGTTAATAGTCCCACCTTATTAAGACCAGGTCATGTATGGCAGAATAGGGAAAACGATCATACTTCTCAACAAGACTTCCTTCCAGAGTCAAATGTCATCCATTTGTTCATTGGGACATTCACTCAGTAGACGTACATGCAGTACCTATTATGGATAGGCACCATGATGCTATGAACAACTGATAGTCCTTCTGTGCAAGAAATGTGATGGATTGAGGCAGGAAATAATCTAATTTAGAGGTGACAAGGTGACTGCCGCTCTTACACAGGGAAGTAAAGCTCAACCACGCGAGCCTCAGCTTTGATAGGGAAGGGACTCAAGAAAGCTCCCTTGGCCTCAGTGAAATGGAAGCACAGATAAGCAACAAGAGGAGGGATTACCAGGGTAAGTTCTGCTTTTCTTTATAAAATGTAATCTTTCCGGCTAAGCCCCAGGCTTACGTCGCCTAATACCTAACTGACAACTCCATCCAGCTGTCTCCGATTTCAAAACTAAGATGCGTAAAGCTGAAATCTTCAGTTCCAAGATCTATCACTCCGTAGAAACCACAGTTCTCTCCTTAGGACATGAAACCCTGACTTTATGCCTTGTCTTTCTTTATCACACTCCAACATATGAGAAAGGGCCTACACTGGCGCTTTTCTTTACCGGTAATATAATCAGACCCTAGACTTGGGTTTATTTACATCCTTGGTGGAGCCCAGAATGCCTCCTCCCGTCTTTACCACCTTCCACCAGCACACACCCTCCTCCGGAAGTAGCACATCCTAGAATCACACCGCTACATCCTAGGTCATAGCCAGCCATTAACCCTAGGAGCTCAACAGTCTTCTGAAGGTGTGGCAATGGCGGGCAAGTCCTACTCTGACAGATGGCCAACACCACGCCCTCGCCGCCGCCACCCCTGTGCCGATGTGGTAAGGTACCTTCACATCATCCTGGGGAGGAGTCTGGTCTCTCTTCTCCATCACCGCAGCATCTGACGTTTCCTCTCCAGAGGAGCTTGGCTCAGGACCCACAGCTTCCAACTTGCCATTCTCTCTGGGCACTGGAGGCTGGTCACAGGGTGGGTTTCTCCGGGGGCCTTTGGGGGTACTCCCTTGTTCTTCCGACAGCTTCAGCTTTAGTTCTATGAGAAATGCCTTGAGTTACCACCAGCAGGAAGGACTCACTGGTCCAATTTAAAACAGAGCTTCTCAGGAATTTCTGCCCAAGGCAGGAGCAATGCTAATGATGACTTCCAGCCAGCGAAGTCAGCCTTAACCATGACCAGTATATCATAAGCACTCAATGGGCCATGCAGACAGAGCCCTAGAGGCTGGGCTCCCCTGGGGAGAAGGACCTTGAGACAAGAACTCGGGTTTGGATTGCAGCAGACGTCGGGAGAAGACACGGGACCTGATTTCCACTCTTGCCCACTGTAGCACCTGAAATTCTATGCGTAGTAGTTTGTGGGTACGCATGGTAAAAGCTGTGTCTGTAGTAAGACTTCTGGAAATGCAGGTGCTTACGTCATGCATGACATACAAAGACCTGAGAAAGCAGAAGAGATGAGGGGCATTGGGCATTCCAGCCCCAACTTGACACACTTCACATTCTTGTCTAACGTTTTTTACCCAAAGATTTAGTGTGTGTGTGTGTGTGTGTGTGTGTGTGTGTGTGTGTTCTGCTATGTGAGTGCAAAGGTCCACAGAGGCCAGACAATGTGCTCTGAAGTCCACAGAGGCCAGAAGATGTGCTCTGAAGTCCAAGAGGCCAGAAGATGTGCTTCCTCAGAAGTCCCGTGAGCTAGAACTAGGTGGCATCAAAAGCAGTATGTGGGTACTAAGAACTAAACTGGGGTCTCCTGGAAGAGGAGTAAGCACTCTTAAAACCCAGGACATCTTTCCAGCTCCTAACGTTAGCTTCCAAAATCCAGAGCCCATCTCTTTAACAACATGGCTTTATGCAACCCTAGACAATTCAAAATAAAAATATAAAAATAATCTTGGACCTACCATGGAATTGCATTTCAGAACATTACATGGGAAGAGGAAGTCAAATAAGAACATTTATATTGATTTTTAATTATATAATATAGCTCATTTTCTTTATTTAAAATAGTTTCGTTCTCTGGCTTTGGGTTTTATTTATGTTGTTGTTTGACTCAGTATCTAACTGTAGTCTATGCTTGCCTGCAAGTTACTATGTAGCCCCTGCCTCCACTTACCAGATACTGAAATAACAGGCATGAGCTTCCATGCCAAGTTCTAGCTTGGAGTTTAAACGCTGTGTGTTTTTTATAAACACACTACATCATTACAGTTAAATACCATAATTTACTATTCTTTTCCAGTTCTTAATCATGAAACGTCCAGAAATTTGGACCAATGCCCACATATCTAAGTACTGACAGAACAAAAGGAGAAAGAAAATACCTTGTCTGAGTGGACAGTGACTGTCCTCAGCATTCATAATAAATACATCATCATCCCAAAAAGGGACAAAGGAAGAAGAGGAATAGATGGAGAGCCAGGGAGGCAGGCAAGTCGTCTGCCTGGCTCAATACCTCCAAGTCATAGGACTTTCCCTCCGGGCTTAGCAGGGTCACGTAGGCAGTGCAGTTATGATTGGTGACTTGTTAGGCAACGTCTGCTTCCCACAATCTAGTAACCAGGGAGGTTAGAGCCCCACAGGTTGGCTGGAGGCCCCAGGTCTCTCTTGTAGGAGGTTTATTAAGAGGGCCTGAATGCTGTTTGGATCCAGGGGCTGTCATCTCAGCTAGAACCCCAGATGAAGCAGGAAACCAAAGCTCAGGAAGGCCCAGGTGGAAGTGGCTTGCAATGGCCCCTGGACATTATGCTGTGATGACCAGTGGCTGTCTGAGAGAAGAGACACTCACCTTTGAGCTGCTTCCGTCCTTTAGCCAAGTCATTCATCCACTTCAGGACCTCGGGATTTGAAGTCTTGTCTCCGTGTGAGGGCTGCGGGAGGGGAAATCCGAAGAGGAGTGGCGGTGCAGGGGGAGTGAAGGAGGGGCGATGGAGGGAGGGGGTGAATGAGGGGGAAAGGAGAGAAAGGAGAAACAGAAGAGGGAGAAAAAGGAAGCCAAAGTGTTAAGCAGCTGCGCCACAAAGATAATTCAGAGACACGCTGCGGTGGGAGGGGCACCGGGGCACGGTGCCATTGCATGAAACTCTTCTCTCCTGTCACTCCTCCATGGGCATTATTCTGAAGCATGCCAAGGCACCAGCATTTTCACACATCCTAACCATGCCAGTACATCCACTGTCCATCTCCTATCACCTCCTAGGCCATCACAGCCCATAAGTCACTTCCAGGCCATACTCTCTGCCAGTGGGGTTGAACAGTGGCAGTACAGAAATGAATGATTCCTACTTGGCATGTGGCTCAGGACTGGACCCTCTTGGAAAACACTAACCAATCAGAAGGCTGAAAGCACACCAGTCATGTCCTCGAAGCTCAAGAAAGAAGACCCCATGGTCTCTGAAGCTTGATAATTGTCCTGAAAGCCGGTCTTACCAGGGAACAGACTTTCCTACTTCTAAGCGCTGTTTAGACTTCAAGGGCCACTCAACCAGCATTAAAGTGAAACTTAATCATGCAGGTGACCTTGGGCAGATTCTTCAGCTCCTCTGTGCTCTATGGTCTCACATATTAAATATGTGAGGATTGCAGCATCTCCCTCACAGACTTCCTGCATGGGGATCAATATCTACAAAGAACTGTGAACACCTGCGGGTACACATTGGGCAACACAGAAGCTGTTAGCTCAGACCACAAGTCACTGTCACTAGCTTGGCCTCACTAGCAGCAGACAGTGGTGGCAGTAATATTTCTTCCAGGCCTTCAGAGGAGTTCTGAATGTGTCTTCACTGACTCTGCCAATCAGATCATTCACTCCTGAATTTCTTGTCAGAGCACAAAGGTGGACTTCCCTCAAAAAGAGAAATCAGTAGCTAAAGGTGGCTCAACACCCTTACCCTCTATGCCACAGATCAGAGTGAGCATCTTTCAGTCAAAGTTACCATGCCAACTTAAAAGCAGGCTGAAGATGGCTTACCCCTTCCCCACACACCTGAGACTACACAAGGAACCTGGCTCTGATGCTTGGGTGCCTCCCGCACGTTGGTAACAGGCGAAGTGCCTACCCTGTCAGCAGCCGGTCCCTGAAGACCCGCTTAACTCAAGTGAGATGAGCAAGTCTTCAGTGACAGGCACAGGATGACGGAAATTACGTTCAATGTCAAAGGCACAAACAGTGCTCGTGTGACAGCATTAGATATGCATGAATGCTGTGTTCACTTTGAGAGCGTGGAATAATTCAGTCACTGATGGGGTGACACAGAAACCCACATCTGAAAATCAAGATGAAAAGGAGGACTGAAGGAAAATCACAAGGATGCTTTTCCTCTGAAGAGGACGGATGGGGTACTACAGCGTCCATGGTGGAGCCCTGAACTGTCAGAACCATGGATAGCGACACAGGCACCCCCAAGCCCTCCCTCTGGAAAATAGACAAATAAATAGGGTTTAGCGTTTAGCGTAGCCCCACCTAGGGTCTCCAGAAGGAAGCACTGTGTTAGAAGCCTGATAATGTAGTCTAGTACTTTGGGCTTAGTTGTCTCGCTATATTGACAGCCTAAGTTTTACATTTGGTCTCTTGGAACCCTCAGAGGACTCTCTATTCTAAGAACATAACTATGCAGGGTAAGTGATGCTTCACTGGAGCTACCCCATTCACAGCCAAAGGAATATAGAAAATACACAACACACACCAGGGTCTTAAGTCAGTGACCAACAGAACAGTAAGGTTTTCAACACCCTCAGGATGAAGGAGGAATTGGAGACTGAATTTTAGAGCAAAGTACTTGAAAGCCTGAAATCAGTTGCAAAACTGAATTTTCTTCTTAGTTTTCTGCCCTTAAGGGAGCTTCCTTAAGGTCAGCTTCAGCTTGTGTAGAAGATGGCTCTCAAATCACAGTAGCTTGTCAGGCCTCTTTGCGACTGGATGGAAATGTCTAGTGGACCCCAAAGGTCAGACACTTAGGGATGATTAGGAGGAAGCAGCCAGATACATTATTGCCGAAACTATTGTAGTAGATTCGTACTAAGTCAAAAATGGTTCACAAGACTCTTGAGAAGGACTCCTGACTGGCAATGAAAAGACCTTGGTTGTCCTAACTAGAATCTTCGCTATGTGACTCTTAGAGTTCAGTTCACCTCTCTGGGCTGTTTCTCCAGTCATTGGATAAGACAAAGTTCAACTTGCTTTGTCCAGTTTTAACACATTCTACCGAAAGTGGACATTTGGATGAACTAGCCCTTTCTAGCCAGGTCCTCACTTGGCAGAGATGGAAAGACTTGTGTATCGGTGAACATCACAGAAACCAAGAAGCCCAGCAGGAGCTGAGATTCAGAAGTCACCATAGGAGGATGTTAATACCACAGTCCAATTGATGGGAATTTAATCTAATTGTAGTTAGATGCCAGACCTCTAACTACAGCCTGGACCCTGGCATACAAGAGGAGCAAGGGGATGCCCTGTTTCCTCATTTCCTAGGATACGTTAAGATGCCGACTTAAGAGGTCAACATTGATACAGCAATGAGAGCTACCTCAACTGATGCTCTAGCTTCTAAATCAGTGGTTCTCACCCTTCCTAATGCTGTGACCCTTTAATACGGTTCCTCATGCTGTGGTGACCCCCAGTCATAAAATTATTTTCATTGCTACTTCATAACTGTCATTTTGCTACTATTACGAACCATAATGTAAATATCTGTGTTTTCTGATGGTCTTAGGCGACCCCTGTGAAAGGGTCACTTGACAACCTGCCTGAAGGTTGCTGCCCACAGGTTGAGAACCCTCCGCTCACACATGTGTTGGAGCACACATAAGCATATGCATATGATGGTGGGTGTGCACATGTGTGCATATCTGTACATGCATGTGTGTGTGGTGTGAGTGTGAATTATGTGGTGTGATTGTGTGATTGTGTGTGTGTGTGTGTGTGTGTGTGTGCCAGGGTAAGTGTGTGGTGTGTGAGTATATGGGGGGATGAGTTTGCATGTGATGTGTATACAGGCATGTGCTGGTGTGTGTGTGGGGGGGATATGTGAGTGTGCCAGGGTAAGTGTGTAGTGTGGTGTGTGTGTGTGTGTGTGTGTATGACTGCCTCCTCTCTTGGTTTTAAAGCTTCTCCAGAGAGAGTGAAGGATATCAGAAGAAATTCTCTAACAAAACAGGCAACTGCTGATGACTGTAACAGTTGAGAAAATTAAGCCAGGTGCACAGCTCAGGTGGGGGAATCCAGTACAGATTAAATGTGCACAGCCCTTTCCCTTCCTTCCAAGACAGGGCCTGTCATGTAGCCTGCTTGGTATGGTTCACACACACCGAGAGACTGGTGACACCAAGGACCTTTCGCTCTCTCTATGGCAAACAGTGTCACACAGGTTCCCCCTGCAGGGTCTGCAAATTTCAGTCACTGTTGCAGATGCAGAACAGGAAGTAGCACGTCCAGAGACAAAAGGCTGCTGAGGATTTGTGTGAGGGCTAAAATCCAAGCTTTCAGCTCACACGTGTGAACAGGCTCAGAAACAGAAGCCCCGTTGGTTTCTGAGTGTCCATGGCGGTAGCAATGACAGGTCTGTCAAACTCCTGCAGATCAAAGACAGAACGAGCTCCTCCCAGAATATTGGGGCTATTAAAGATGGACACTAAGAATCTGACGACACCACCCAAGCCTGCTAATCATAGACTTCCTGCTCCAAACCTCAAGGGATAACTCACAACTAGTTAGAAGTCTGGACCTGGGCTTACTCATCTACAGGATAAAGGCTGAGAAAACAGAGACATCCTTCGCATGGACAGAGAGAAGCCATGACTGCCGAATGAAGAGAAGCATCTGTAACATCCGTAGACAGTCTTGAAAGTCAATCCGATTGCATTTCTCCACTTCTTAAAACTCTACTCTCTGAGAAGCCACAGCCACGCAGGACAGGAAGGGAAAGGAAGAATATCACCCAATCACCACTGTCCCCCAGAACTTATCACAAACTCACAGGAACCTTCCAACTGTGTCTGTACTGAGAGCTTATTGGGCCTTTAAACATTTCAAGATGTCTGAGAGATTTTTCCCTACTCTATTTTACTCTAATAACCAGCGGCTCTGGGCTGCCTGCCAGAGACCGACTAGCTGTGTGCAAGTCTCTGTGGATCTGAATTTTCTCCACTCCATGGTCACCAAGAGAGAAAATAAATATAAGCAGCACTTGTCAAGTTGACCCTGATCTGCAGCTCGATGGTTTCATATGTGAGAAAAGACAAAGCTGTGCTGGCAACTCTGCCAACCCAGCAGAAGGACCGGGGCCTGCTGGGAAAAGAGGAGTCTGCTTGTTCTCACGAGTGACCTGAGCAGGTATCACCTGAGAAGTGATCACTCATCCATCAGGGTAGGGCGTTCTTTCATGGGAAAAAAAAAAAAAAAAAAGGATGCACAAAAAAACTGTGCCTGCCATCATTATGTTCTGAAATTAAGGAGTTTTTGCATGTTGGGTCCTTAAGTCCTTATCAACACACAGGTAAAGTTCAACACTCAGAAGCTTTCGAAATTTTTGATCCAGAAAAACCTAGTGTCGATAAGGATGCTCAGAAAGACTGGGGAAATGAATAATCAAAAGGTTTAAAAGTAAGAGTTGTAGTGAGTTGGATGTATGGAGCAGAGGTCAGTTTCCTACATGTGAGAAGGAGACAGACTAGCCATTAAGCTTAGCTAATGATGGGGTAGGGGGACGGGTGGCCAGTGGGTACAGAGCTGTCCCCCAGCAATGAGTAGAAGCCAAAACCAAGGAATGAAGACCCAAGAAAACACACACACACTTGTCTGACATGATCTACGCTTTCGTTAAACCCTGCAGTACTTACCCGATACTTCTTCTCTTGCTCAAATTTTTCCTCAAACTTCCGAATCTTCCTCTTGAGGCTCTGGATCTGCTTCGTGAGCTGTGTAATGGTCTGGGGCTCCTTGCCATCCCCACCACTGCACCGAGAAGAGCTTCGTGGCCTGCATGGTTACAAACAGACAAAGAATATTTCCAGCAGGGGGCTTCGGTGAACATTGCTGCCTAATCTTTGAAGCCAGGAGATGAGAATTCCCGAGAGCAGCTCCATATGTGACTAGTCCACCAGGACCTCCCACACATCCCTTGTGACCTCTGACCACAGCACTGCATTGTGGGCCAGTATCCTTGGGGACTTTTCATATACACAAATGTCAAAATATCAGCAGATGAAATACATTTCTCAAAGCATAGTTAAGGCCAATTTGGGACTCAGAGAGCCCAGCTGAGGATCCCCTTCAACAACTTGTACAAGTCACACCTAATGGCATTTTCAAACAAGATTTAAATGTGTGGTTAACTAACTATCCTGACTTAAGAAGAAACCTTTTCAAATGTGTCAAAAAGAACAACCCTCACTCCAGGAAATATTTCCAGGGTCTCACATGACACACAATTCCCATGCAACTATAATGGCTCATTCAGTCCCTCAGGGCCATCATACATGATCCATCCTATGGGGGCCCAGATGGGATAAACTCAAGAATAGTAGATGTTTTGGAGGAAAAATTAGGGACCTTGAAAGAGAGTAAACTTTAGCCAAGGGAGTCTCCCTTTTAATTACACATCAAAAGTATTTGTGCAAGCTAAAAATAGTTCCTAGAACTTACTCCAATCTCAAATGCAAAGGACCATTGCCAAGTGTGTGTGGACCCCACTTCTGATGCACAAGGAGATGCTGTTAAAATGACCAATGTGGGGGTCACATCTGACCTACAGGAAGAAACTGATGAATGACCAAAGTGAGCTGGGTCCAGGAACCACATCTTACTATAACTGATAAAAGACCGGTATAAGGTGGGGGCAGATCTGACATATATCTATATCATATGACATACTGCTATATCTAGTTGCCCATTCAATCTGGGGAGGATACTTTTCTAGAACCTAACAAGGAACTGAAGGGGGAACTTTCTAATCTACACTCCATCCACTGCTGGATGTGGAAAACACACTGGGCTACTTAAGAATGACACTCTAGAGCTGGGCGGTGGTGGTGCATGTCTTTAATCCCAGCACCCGGGAGGCAGAGGCAGACAGATCTCTATGAGTTCAAGGCCAGCCTGGTCTACAAGACCCAGTTCCAGGACAGGC
>NC_022028.1:41843275-41865567 GCF_000317375.1 Microtus ochrogaster | reverse complement strand
AGAGAGAGAGAAAGAGAGAGAGAGAGAGAAAGAGAGAAAGAAAACACTCTAGATGTTTGCATAGACACACACTTCTCAATCTACCCAAAACATCCACAGGTATCTCATAGCCTTTCTTCCTGAAACTTATGTCAGTACAGAGATGGTATTCCCAACTGAAGAGGGAGAACCCTGCTTTATCACAGGGTCTCACGGCTGTATTCCATGGGCACATATGCCCTATTTTGGAGCCGAGTCTCACTGAGTCTTATGAATGTCTTTGGAAAACTACATGCAATAAAGACAGTTAGAGTGGGCTTTCTTACATCATAAACTGCTGGCTGCTGGGTGGAGACGGGGCTGACTCGGGGTCCAGGTTGAACCTCTGACTTTGGCTAAAGATGGAGCACCGCGGTGACAGCAGCGGGTTATCACCATCGGTGATATGATAGAGTAGCCTGCTGGTGCCTGTCGACTGGAGGTCTTCTGGTGGAGCATCAGCGTCACTCTGCGCATCTTTATGAGTTGCCATGGGGTCTGGGGAAACAAGACGAGAGATGGAGACAAAAGTGACAGAGAGCCTTAGGCTGTCACGTTCCTAAATAAAGATCATAACATCAGTGATAACAGAGTGTATCTGCCATGGCTCCATTCTGGAGCTATAAAACTCTTTTAAAACACTAAGGTTTTTTTTTTTTCACAAAAGCTGGATAGAAAATAGTACAAGGCCACCAACAAGGATGTTGGAAGACTATTTCAGAATGGGTTATTCAAGCGAGCACCGCGCAAAGATCTCATTCCCTATCATTCGCATGAGTCGGAGGGGACACTGAAAGGAGCTGAGTGAATAAGATAGAATTTGGCCAAAGATATATTGTGAGGAAAAGGAGGGCTAACAGAATTATGTGTCAGGACAGGAGTGGAGGGGAGGAAGTAGGAAGAGAGGAAGGAAAGAGAGAAAGAGGGATGAGGAGTCAGTCTCTAAAATGAGGACTTAACCAACATGCACGATGCACAGAATTTGCCCAACAAAAACCACAGAGTTCAGAACACAGTAGCAATGCCCCTGGGCCAGCAAGATGGATGAGTGGGTAAACACTAAGCCTGAATGAGCTGTGTTCAATCACTGGGACCCACATGATTGAAGAAGAAAACCAACTCCAACAAGCTATTCTCTAATCTCACACATATATGGACGGCATTATCTGCACACACACAGATATGCACATTAAAATAAAATCTAAAAACAAGAAGAGGAGGAGGACAAGAATGGGAAGGAGGGAGGGCAGGAAAGAGGGAGGGGGTAAGGAGGAAGGAAGGGAAGGAGGGAGGAAAGAAAGAAGGCAGCCAGGCTAAGAGAAAAACCAGAGGTTACATTACAAAGTAACTCCAAAATGTAGAGTTAGGAATGACTTTGTTCTGCTTCCAAAACATTATGTAACACTCTATTTCATAAACCAAAGCTACAAACAAAAGCTGCTGCACTGCCTCCCCACAGCAAGCCAGCTCTAGGCCCTGATTCTCCGTGTGAACTTCTCCCCCTTCCCTAAGGTAGCTCTTTAGTTCCCCCAGGTCCAGTCCAGATGTCAGTTTCCCCTGTGCTAACAGGGAGATGAAAGGTAGATGGGTCACTAAAACACTTGAGGCCAGCCTCAAGCTCAGAGAGCCACCGGTAGACATGCCAGCAGAGGGTCACTGAAACACTTGAGGCCAGCCTCAAGCTCAGAGAGCCACCGGTAGACATGCCAGCAGAGGGTCACTAAAACGCTTGAGGCTGGCCTCAAGCTCAGAGAGCCACCTCCCTCAGCCTCCTAAGTGCTGGGATGAGAGGTGTGGGCCAACATACCCAGAGCGGTTTTTTGTTTTTAAATTTAATCATTTGAGGTGGGAATACATACCTTAATCCAGACCTGTTAAGGGGGAAAGACACACTAATTTGAGTCACCTATATAAAGGATATGGCAGAAGGAAGCGTCCTCTCTTTGACTAATTGTTCTCATTTTCGCTGGCAAATCCATTCCTTCACTAGCTTTAGAGCCTACGTCTTCAGGATTCTGGAATATAGTAAAGACCAGCTGAGACATCCAGCCATATGCACTGAAGAACGAATGGATTCTTGGACATTCCATTGGTAGACAGCCATTGTTGGATTAGCTAGACCACAGACTATAAAACCCATTTATATATGTGTGTGTGTATGAGTGTGTGGTTGTGTGTGATGTGCATGTATGTATATATGTATATGTGTGTATAATTATATATGTGGTATTTGTATTGTACACACACACGTATATAAAGACCACAATCTAGAAAGATAATAATACTGGTGATTTGGTAGAGCCTTAGTTCGTGTCCAACATTACCATTTGAATTGAGTGAAGCACAATTAGTAAAACTCAGAGAGAGAGATTGGGGTTCAACCCGAAGATCTGAAAAGCAAAGCAGCCCGTCACTGGATTTTACCTCAGCCTAAGTCTGAAATGGTGATCCTGCCTCTAGGAATCTCAGAATGAGACTGTGTGTCCAGAGCTGTTTCCTCCCATCATATAAACCTCTCTAGGGCTGGGATTAAAGGCGTGCACCACTGTGATTAAAAACCTGGTTTCTAAGGCAAACTAGTGTGGCTACTAGGAGTAAAGGTGTATATTACCAATACCTGGTCTGTAAGGGTGACAATTGGGGCTGTTTTATTCTCAGATCTTCAGGCAAGTTTTATTTATTAAAACATAACTGAAATGCCACTATAATTGAGAACAAGTTTAATTAAATCACTTGGCAAGTTTATCTGCGTGTATACTTGTGTAGATAGATTCACTGAGCTCTCTGCTCAAAACAGATCATGGCAGAGCTGCCATCTGGGAACAGAGCTGGCAGCCTCTTCCAACCCCACAGGGAAAAGTGTGTGGCCACCTTGAACTTGGTGGCTTTTCAAGGATCCTGAGGACAGAATGTTTGTTTCTTCCAAAGGAAGAGGGAGCTTGCCAGGGAAATGTCATGGTGGAGAGGAAGGTGCCAGGAGCCAAGAGTCTGGTAAGTCTATACTGTGTGGGGGGATTCTGCCAGTTTTGTGGCTTCCTTCTGTTTCCTTGTATCAGCCATGCGGAGCTGTGGAAAGACACACAGACGAGATCTGCTCTACCAGCCAGCAATGCTGGAACCCCACTGACAAATGGTCAAAGGATGGACCTCATGCTAAGCGCTCATACAACCAGAAATTCTTCTTTGAAATTTCCAAAATCTCTAATACAAATAAATGTACCTTAAACTTTAGAAAAAGAAACCCCAAGTTAACGTAAAACATGAGGCACGGGGTTCCTAGAAGATGGAGGGGAAGACAACTTAGCCGGTCCGAACAACCCAGCAATGAAGTCCTGTGGGAATCCTAAGTGCTTATGAGAACGAGCCACAGACAGACAAGAGTCTTGCGACCCCAGTTCCTTCGAAACATGGCATCGTTCTTGAAATGTGTTTCCATGCTCCTCCCACTGGTGGACAGAAGGGAGTTCACTTCAGATTCCTCATTATTGATTGTTGCTGTTATTCAACTGAATGTTTAAACCATCCTTCATGTGCCTCTACGGGAAAACATGCTTTTGCCACGTGGGGCTTATCTTGCTGATTGTACACAGCTTGAAGTCATGAAAACTTTACTTATGTGTCCTTTCTTAACCCTCAGAGTATAAACTGTCTGAGGCCCCGAATAAAGTTGGTTACTGCCAAAGACTTAAGTCCACCCTCATTGATGGTCTCCATCCCCGCTGGTCCCGCCTCTTCTAGAGGGGTGACATTAGGTACAACAGAGCAGACATTGTTAGTGTGACTCCTAGGTCTTTCACTGGTTAACAGAAACAGACTACAAAGAAGTTTTTAACATATTGTGTGTGTGTGTGCTCGCACGTGCATGCGTGTGTGTGCTCGTGCGTGTGTGCGCACGCGTGCATGTGTGACTGAGTGTGAGTGTGTGTGTGGCCCCCCACGTGTGTGGCATGCAAGAGTCAGAGTATAATTTTCCAAAACTGGTTTTCTCTTTCCATAATGTGAGTCCAAGGGTCAAGCTCATGTGGCCAGGCTTTGGCGGCAAGCACTTTTACTCTTTGATCCAAAAAGGAAATATTAAACTGGTTTCTCCACCTACTGAATGAGGAGGCTAATGATGCCTTCCTCACAAGGCTAAGAGAGGATGACATTAAGTCACATCCTAATAAACTTCTAGCATATCAATGCAACCTATGTTTTATATGGCATGTGTGTGTGTGTAGATATGATTGCAACTTAGTTTTTAAATCTTCAATTTAATCGGGAGAATTATGTCAAAGAAGTTGTTCATCTGAATGGCTACCCATACCTATTAAACTAATCAACAGTAAAATAAATTCATCTTAAACTTCTCCGTGCTGGGCTAGGGATGAGCTTGAGGGCCAGGCACTGGACTAGCATAAGCCCTGAGCTCAGTGTTAAAAATCTCCAAAACAGGTGGGCGGTCCTTGGACTTCCCACAGGTCAGGGAACCCTGATTGCTCTTCAAGCTGATGAGGGAGAGGGACTTGATCGGGGGAGGGGGAGGGAAATGGGAGGTGGTGGCAGGGAGGAGGCAGAAATCCTTAATAAAAATAAATAAATTATAGAGCCAGTTAGAAAAAAAAAATCTCCAAAACAACCCCAAAGTTTGTTCATGCATCCTTAGTGAGACATTAGGATAAGGCATATAACTCTGATATGTTATCTCCCTGAGAACTGTTATTTTAATAGTTATGATAAAATAAGGAAGGTAAATATTATTCTGAAACCCTCCTAGGAGCATCTATGGGGTACACTGTGAGAGCTGTCAATCAATTTATGCCTCAACATCTTGGACCTCATCAGCGGTTAATTTCAAAGAAGAACACTGAGTGTTTGTGGAGTGACTCACTATGTCCTAACACTTGTTCTGGGAGTTTTGCACGAGGGCAGTCGTGTGAGACTAGTTTTCAGTTCAGTAGGGAAGGTGTAGAGCTAGGCTGACCCATCTGGGGGGGGGGGGGCGCGGTGAGGAGGGGCGGGCTCCGACCCGTTCCTCAAGCAGAGGATGACACATTTCTGTCGCTGCAAGCTGAAGTGTCTCTGGCAGCCCACTCACTGCCCAGCAGGGAAGACAGAGCAGAGAAATAATTACCTCCAGGAGATGGAGACCAGGAGACCACTTCTGCTCTGGCTGCAACCTCAGGCAGAAGCAGCTGTTACGTTACAGTGAGTCAGCCGGATTCAAAAATGTATCTTCCTAATGTGGATTTTTAAAATCAACTCAAACGCTAAATAAATCTCCGCAAAAGCCTGAGAGGGCTTGCTCAGATGTGGCAGAACAGTCCATAAGCCGGGGGGCTTGCAGACTCGTTGATTTCACTCTTGGGTTTGCCACTGTGGTGGGCTCACAGGTAACATTCAGATACAGTCCAAGGGCCAAACACCAGCCTCGGCTGGTTTGGGGAGTGAAAGGAGCCTAACGTGTGTCCACGATCTTGGTGATTTCCAAGCCTAAGAGTTCTGGCCCTGGCGGTCTCAGAACAAACATGGGGAAGGGGCAGTACTGTCACCCACAGAAGGAGGGCTATGGAAACAAACCCAACGGTCACAGATACCTTCATCTGTCAACTTGATACCAACCTAAAGTCACTTGGGAAGGGAGAACTTTAACTGATGTATTTATTGGTCCAGGTGAAAATGGCCTACGGATACATCTGTGAGGCATTTTCATTGATAACTGATGGAGGAGGACCCAGCCCGCCATCCCCAGGCAGGCATGGCTGAGTTGTATAAGAGAAGTAGCTCGACATGATGTTGGAAAATCAAGCCAGACAGCAGCATCTGCAGAGCAATGCTCTTCCACACCCCCTGCTTCAATTCTGGGCTCCTGCCCTGGCTTCCCCCATGACAGGCTGTAAAAGCCTAAGGTGAAATCAACCTTTCTCTCCCCAGGGTGGTTTCTGGTCAGCATTTTATCACAGCACCCGAAAGCAAACTAGGACACCAACCCAAAATATCTGGTGGATTTTGTTGGCTTTCACTGTAAGCATGCAGTACTGGAGCTTCTAAAGAGCTAACAGGGCAGCGGGGAGGCAGCAGAGAGAACGGGGTAAACCTAGAGTATCCCAACCTAACGGCTGCTGCAGAACAGGTGGACTTCCTTGGTTAAGAGACCAATAAGGACAGAGGAAGGTATCTCCATGCCAAGGTGGCCAGGAGCAGCAGAGCAGATGAAAGGAATTCTGGGTTGGGCTAGAAGGTTAAAGAACTACCTGCCAATTTGGGTTATAGGACTCACGTTCTTTTCCCTTCTAAGGGTGGCCGTAGAAACGACCTAAGACAGGGACATGACCGACTATACATTCTGAAACGCTTCCTTTGGTGAGCAAAAGGTCAAGGTAACACTTTCTTTGAACGGTAAGAAGATCATTATAAAATCACAGGGGGAAAAATTAGCAGAACTCATAGAGCCAGGTGACGTCATGGGCAGAGCGCAGGCTAGATTTTATTGCAGCAAATGTAGTTTCAACTTTAATAGTGGTGATTATCCAGCCATCTGCTCCATAGATGATTGCCGTTATAGACAGTCTCTGCTTCAGGAAACTAGTAAGATGTCAATCATTCAAGACTCTCGAGGAGACCTGCAAAAGGAACTGGGGACGTTGCTCCCACACCCTGGAAATCTTAGAAATGATGAGACAGTCGGTATTTAAAGACAAAGGCAATCATCATGAGGTGGAACTCATGAAAATAAATTCTGAGTTGGGCGAGAATGCCCACCTGTTAAATAATGATAGCTAGGCTATAGAGAAAGCTTTGTGGGCAAAGGCACGTGTTGCTGAGTCTAAAAGCCTGAATCCAGTCCCCCAGGAACGACATTGAAAGAGAACTTATTCCTGAAAAGTTCCCCTCTGACCTCCACAAGTTCATAAAGACATGATGTACACACACATACACACACACACACACACACACACACACCAAAGTAATTTAGCTTAAAAGTTAAAAATAATAGCTAACATTTCTTGAATATTCACCATGATTGATATAGGGAGTGTTTCACATGTATTACTCTGTGTAACTTTACAACAAAACTCAATAGCGCCTCTTCTGCTATTTTAAAGAAAAGGAAACTGAGGCACGGAAGATTAAAAAGGCTGTGCAAGGTCACCAAATGAGTTCATGAAGAGGTTACTCGGGGCTATTATTTCAGAACAAAGCTGAACAATAAGTAATACAACAAACACATCTGGCCTTTCGAGAAGGTTATGGCCTAAATTTCATACCAAGGTTATTTAAAAACAAAACCAAATAAGTGGGTCATGTTTTGCGATGAATGCAAACTCTCTTGACATATGTAGCAAAGGGCAAAGCTGAATTAATATCTTTTTGACAGACATGTCAGTACCAATGCTTGCAAACAGATCCTAGATTAATCTTATTTTACATTTTTAAAACAGCGTCTAAAAATGTAGTCGTAAGTGTGAGTTTGTAGGTGCTGTTTTTTTTTTTTAAAATATGTGTATGGCTGTCTTACTTAATGGATGCCACATATGTTTTTGGTGCCCAAGGAGGCCAGGAAAAGGCATGGAATCCCCTAAAACTGGAGTTACAGGCAGTTGTGAGCCACCATATGGGTACCGGGAATTGAACCAGGATCCTGCGGGAGAGCAGTCAGTGCTCTTAACTGCTGAGCCATCTCTCCAGCCACAGCTAAGGAACATTTTCAATGACTGAAACACCAAATAGCCTCAGGTCAAGGTCTCAAACCGTGGGAGGCACCACAATGGCAGATGATTCGCAGTATGGGCCAGTGGGTGATGGAGCCGGAGGGAACTGACCCATCTGCTCTCAACATGTAAGAAGCACTGAGTTATTAGCTTGATGGGAAGCAGACTCTGAGTTCTCACAGAATACACAGCTATGACAGGACTCCTGGAGACAGTGAGCTATACCGGCAAGAATGGCTTGGAAAACGATCCTAAAGGTATCATTTTGTTAAAATAAAAGCTTTATGCCCATAGTTTAAAAGGCATTAGTTTATTTTTTTTAACTGATACCATTGTAGCTTTCCATGCTGTTATGAGAATTGAGGACGGGGTTCCCTGTTCATTCTGTCCTGTCCCACACCCATGAATGATAACATTTGGCAGAATTAAACCACCTGTGTTCATATTCATGCATAACGTTCTAACTTAATCCAGCAGGAATCAAACAGCACACTCAAGAAAGCCAAAAGGAAGTGCCTGCGGGCAGCTCCCCGATCAGAGAAGCTAAAATGATTGTGGGAACAAAGAACTAAAATAGACAACAAATTAAGCACCAATGTGGGTCTTGACGCTTCCGCCCAAGAATAGATTTAAGCGGTCAGTTTCAAAACAAAGCAGTTATAGGAAGTGCACACAGGCTACCAACTTAATTTCAAGATCAAGAACATTTGAAATATAAGAGCTTAGCTGGCAAAGAAGAGTTGTCCCAACCTGTCCCCTTTGTTCCCAATCCCCACCTGTGGCACTTGCAGCAAGTTGCACTGCCTCTCTACAGTTATCTATCTTCTCCTCTTTAACCCAGGGATCATGATGAAACCAGCCTCACTTGGTTATTGAGAGGAAAAGATAGAAAAAAAATCCATTCACCCATTGGAAGCAAGTGAAGAGACCACGGGTAGTCCTTGTTGCTGCTATTCACTCAAATTCTCTATGGCACGCTTCCAAGCCCTTGAGCCTTGGCGATGGGGAGCTGGCAGTTCTCTGTCAGGGAGGGCATTATAGACTACTTAGCAGGAATCCCTGGCCTGCAGCCAGGAGTACACCCACCCACCCCAGTTGTGACCGGCAAATCCATCTCCAGTGTTGCCAAAATATGTCCAACACAGGCCACACGACATAGAGCCCAGCTGAAAGGCCAGCTGAAGACAAATGAATTAGTGCTACTTTTCACAGCAGTGGCCATCTCTTTTAGCTTCAAGCAGCTGGTGGTACCTTCTGAGAAGATCAAAGGCTCAGCTCCGAGAGGTGAATCAGTGGTTAAGAGCATCTCACTGTTCTTACAGAGGATCCAAGTTCAGTTCCCAACACCAACATGGCAGCCTCACAAGCTGTGTAACTCCAGTTCCAGAAGACCAAAGACCCTCTTCTGTCCTCCATAGGCACTGCACACATGGTGCACATACATACATACATACATACATACATACGGGCAAAATACTCATAAACATAAAAATATATTTTTATATATAATATGTAATATATTATATATAATATAACATATAAAAATGCCAGACAGTAGTGGCTCATGCCTTTAATCCCAGCACTTTGAGTTTGAGATCAGCCTGCTTTACAGAGCAAGTTCCAGAACAGAACTGTTACACAGAGAAACCTTGCCTCAAATATAATTAATAATTAATCATAAAATATAAAAGGTTCAAGAAAGGTTTGCAAGTGTCTATAAACACGCAAAAGTCCATGCAGTTCTATGTAACCATATAAGTGATAGAGCATCTAAGAGGCTTTTGGGGGACCATAAGTGCTCCTGAGGTTGGAATGATAAAGATCCTCTCTAACCCCACACTCATAGCCTATCTGAAGCTGGCGCTCAGACAGAGAAAGAACAAGTCGTATGAATGATGAAGGCCACCTACTGGGACACCTGAGATGTTTTTCTTTTCTACAAATCCAACTATAAGCTGCACATACAACAAGAACATTTCGTGACACCCTGCTGCGGTGCCAAGTTCGGGGCAGCTTGTCCAGCATCTAGCACCATCTCTACAGTTTAATTTTGCATTCTGAGGTGTGTAACCCTGTCATATAGCGATTCACTGAAAATTCCAAGCAATTTGCAACTCTGGTCAAGAACAGTGTCTCGAAGAAGAAATGGAAGACAGTGTTTGCTTTAACTTAGACAAAGATCACCCAGAGAAAACAGATAGTATACATCAGTGTCCTAACTCAAATGGAGAACTTATAAATCAAGGTCTTAGAAAAAGGAAGTATATACCACTGAAAGAATATTTGTAGCCATGGATGTTCCACTATCTCTGGGGACAGGGGTCACTAGAACTCCCAGTCTCTCAGGCATCCTTGGAGAGACAGAACAAGGGTTATGCTCAGCTACACGGCATGCCAAAGTGTCCTTAAGTTCTTACACAATACACAGATATAAAAAAGGACAGCTGAGAAAATGACTCACATGGGCAGGAATGGCTTGGAAAATAATCCCAAAGGCACCGTCATTTTGTTAAAAATAAATAGAGAAGTTTTGTGCCCATAGTTTTAAGGGCATTTTTTAAAACTGATACCCTTGTAGATTTCCTTGTGCACGCTTCAAAATGAAAAGCCATCATAAGGACCACCCTCAAGCCATTTTTCACCCCATGACACTAGAATAGGCACTCGCTCACACCAGAGTGAAAATATTTACTTAAGTGATGAGCACTGATCTGGCTACAGTGAGTTTTGCATCTACCCTACCGATTTCTGTTTCAGTCACTCTGAGCTGCTAGGACAAACTCCCAGAGACTAAGGGGCTGGTAAACAAGGGAAAATTCCTTTCCCACAGCTCTGCAGGTGGGAAGTCTGAGGTCAAGGCCCCAGCAATGTCAAGCCATTGAGAGAGCCTCTCCCAGGCTACAAATATCTGGGTTCTCAACTGTACCCTAATGTAACAGAAAGCCAGCCAGCTAACGTTCCAGACTCTTCTGATAGGAAGTACCCCATTCATGAGGGCTGCATCCATAAGGCCCCTTTCTCCAAGACTTTTATACTGCAGATAATAAGGTTTCAACCAAGAAAATTAGAGTCAATCCATATCAGTTTCTCTCTTACACTACTTTTTTTGCAAGTTACAGGGAGGATGCCCTATGCAAGATTATCTGGGACTGTGACTCCTCGGCATTTGAGAAACATTTTACCCCAAAACCAGGCAGTCCTCCATCAGCAAGAACAGTTCACGGTCCTTTCAATGTTCTCAAATTACCCCCATCACTTTGCTCTAGGGATCCGTGTGTGCTTAAGATTCGTCTATGCCCTTTCCTTGGCCATGCACCATCAAGAATACCTTTCTCGCCTTGATCTTGATGGATGACCCTGACTGTACGTAAATCCTGAGGCATAAGTTCCCTGTGGTCCATGGATAACACAAAGTGTAGTCGGAGGAGCCTTGAAATTCTCTAAAACATTATCCACTCAACTAGTGGATCCGGTTACACAGAACGTTTGTAAAAACAAGATGAATCTAGGACTTCCAAGACTGACTGAGGCAGCGGTTCTCAACCTTCCTAACACTGAGACCCTTTAGTAGAGTTCTTCATGTTATATGTTTATAACCATAAAATTATTTTCACTGCTGCTTCAATAACTGTGATTTTGCTACTCTTATGAATCACAATATAAATATCTGATATGCAGGATACTCTTAGATAACTTCTGTGAAAGAGTCATTTGATTCCCCCACACACAAAAAAAAAGTCACAATCCACAGGTTGAGAACCATTGGTCTAAGGTAAAGCCTGCAAACCTCCATGAGGAAAAATCTTGCTGGTGGTTATGGTGCTCATGAGAACACATTGTGCCTGCAGGACACCGGGAAATCCCTTCTAGTGGCAGGTGCAGTTTGAAACTAGCTTCCCAGAACAGGGAGCCATTTCAAGCATCTGACTGGGTGAGTAGGAATTTTACAACCCACAACCCATCAATCAATTAAAGACCAGTTAGTAGGAATTTACAGCCCACAACCCATCAATCAAGTTAAAGACCGCTATTTGAACTACCAGACAAGGAGCTACCACTCTTCGCTCAGACCATCAACATAGGTGCTGTGAAATTTAAATAACGTAAGTCATGTACTAATAAGTCTAAAGTGATATCACTTTTTATAGTGACATCAATATACATTAGTGAATTTTACCATTAGTCGTCACTTGTGGCAAATTATATCCAGGAATTGCTATTAAAAAAAAAATCACTGGGTAGATTTTGTTCTTCTCATATTAATACCAAGCATGGGTTAGAAGGTAAGACTTTAAGAAAATTAAATTTAAGTCAATATAATCTTTTATGAACTTGCGGTTGGCCATTTATGATCTTATGCAGTCCTCTTTTCACCAGACACTTAAACACATGTGCATGTACACACGTGTACTTATGCACAGGTTCACATACACACATATGTACAGTTCCAAAATATTCAAAAATAACCCCAGAAATTCATATAGACACTTCCTACCAATTAAGAACTGCTCATCAATCTATGGACATGGAAGGGGGGAATCTCACAAAGAACTAGAGGCAACTCTAGGATATTGAGGGCAAGAAAAGTAGCCCTTCCCCGAGAGAGGAGCATCCTAATCAGTTTCTCCAGTACCAAAACGTCAGCCCTGAAATAATATACATGCAAGCAATACTAAACTGAGGCAGCGGTTCTCAACCTTCCTGACACTGAGACCCTTTAGTACAGTTCTTCACGTTATATGTTTATAACCATAAAATTATTTTCGTTGCTGCTTCAATAACTGTGATTTTGCTACTGTTATGAATCACAATATAAATATCTGATATGCGGGATGGTCTTAGGTAACTTCTGTGAAAGAGTGTGGGGGGAGGGGGTGGGGAGTTATAACAAAGATGAGGAGGCCAGGAATTGAAGGGGGTAGTGGGAGGAGCTAGAAGGAAAGAATGGGAACAAAAGTATGTAATTACATTTTAATTGGCAAAAACCAAACTGCTGTTCTAAACAGGAGCCTGTGAGTCACAAAATGTTAGGCTTCCAGTGAACCTGTGACGTGGAGGTATGTGGGACCAAACCATACTCTGCATACCTGAAAGCGCTTGACAAATTCCGATCGTCTTGAGAATTCCTCAGCTCAATGAAGACCCTCTCGGGGTCCGTGAGAACACCTAGCTCTCTATAGTTTTCAGAGTCCAGCTACCTGGCAGCGCTCGGAGTACTTCCAAATTTTCTGCATTTAAAAAAAAATAAGCAAACAAAACGAAAACCCAGTATGGAAACCACAAGCCCTGGCACAGAGTCTGTTCCTGCCTCTAACCACTGAACACGGAAGGCATTGCCTGCGCCTCTCTGCCAGCAGCCCCTAAGTAGGCTCAGAATTTATTTACATTTCACAAGGGGGTTTTAAGGCTTGTTCAAAAATCCAGTCAACCCATAATGCACAATAATCTTGATAGCCAAAAATGAAAAATCATTATAAAAACACCAAAAAAAATCATCTCTCTCCAATGCACAATAAATATTAAAGACTCTATGCTATATACTTGGACAGCTAAACCAAATATCAGACAACTCAAAGGTGAATTTAAATTTTGCTTGAGACTTCTGTGCATGTTATGTATGCTATTTGTCTTGGGAAAGACAAAATACAGGGTTGAGGAAGAGGAGGCACACTGTAACAATCTGACTTAAGACATTGATTGGAGTTGCATGAACTGACTCTTGTATTTTGCCCAGCCTGGGGAAGGGGGAGGGGGAGGGTCTTGGTGCTGCCTCAGTGAGGTGATGGGACAGACTCAGTGGACTTCCCAGGGGATGCCTTCCCCTCTCTAAGGAGAGGATGGAGGGGTAGGGGTGGAGGGAAGAGAGGATAGAGGGAGAACTAGGATTGGTATGTAAAAATTAAATAAAATTTTTTTTAAATGGCACTGATTGGGCCCCTACCCCATTCTACCTGTATTTGACCCCGACACAGTGACCAATACAGCAGGGGAGCTTACCGACCAGCCAAGAAGACCACCATTTGTCAATGACACGTGGCCACAGGAAAGTCTTTGGCCACTCGCCAGCTGTGTCCCACTAGGCCTCGGGTCCTCCCGCCAAAGAGTATAATTTCACCGTTCACTTCAGTAGGTTTTTATCACAAAATGCATAAGAGAGTGTCCACATTACAGGAATACAAATAACAGGAATAGCTACCCTTAAAGGCTCCTGCAGCCGCTGTTATCAAAATAAATTCCAACACGGTAGATGACTCTCCATCCGGCTTGCTTTGACTACACGAGATGTTCTTAAAAGGAAGTGTGTTGAGGGCTGCCGTTCGTGCTTCTGAATCAAATTGCCATTTTCAATCTCCTCTTCCAGCTCCTGGAGATTAGAAGCCTCTCCTGCAGCTAGCTCACCTAAGCCCTTTCCAGTCCAGCATCCAGGTTGCTGTCCGTGAGCCTCTAGCCTATTTAATTGTCGAAAGGATAAGCTTCCCCGGTTCGTTTCTACTCAAGTAAATTGGTCTTTCCTTCCTCTCTAATTCTTCCTGAGAGAATTAATTTGCCTTTTCTGGTCTAACCAATCAGCCATCCCCGCATTTAAAACTAGAACCCCGTTCCTCCCCCCACACGCACAAACACAATCAGACCCATTTTGAGACTTTTTGAAATAAAAACACAGAAGCAGCAAGAACAAGGATACGTGATCAGAATGAGCCGAGAGCTGAACACTCACCCCTGCATTTTCTATTTTATGATCATCCTACTGGAGGAGAGTGCAAAGTCCCCTGGCTCTCTGGACCTCAAAAGCACTCTAAGTTTGAAGAGAGAACAGACCATCTACATCCAGTAATATAAGAGAACGCCACTGCTCCTCACAGGACAACCAGAAAAATGACGAGAAGTTGTGATCCGTGCTTTCAGCTCACTCCCTGTTAAGTCTGCCTCACAGCTAGTCCTAAATCCTCATGCTCCCCCTCACCAGCCCCTTGGCTTGGGCTTTGATGCTGCATCATTTCCCTCAGGGGACCAGGTGGAGGCTAAGATGTTTCCAGAGTACCGCTTGGGACATCCCCCCAGACTCTGCCTCTTACCTGCAGAATCCATGCCGCCGTCGGCAGGCACACTCTGCGTGGCAGCTGGGGCTGGGTCCTTAACTCCGTGCACCTGGCCATCTTCTTCCTGGGTCGTCAGAAACGCAGAGCACAGACCAGATTCGAGGGCTTGGAGCTTCAGCAAGGAATTCTGCCAACAAAAGCAGAACATGAAGCCAGCTAAGTGAATGCCTGACACACAGCGCTGGGTCTGCGGCTCTCCAGCACCTTTGCCGGCTGCCTGGCAGGAACGGGGTCTCCGGCTGACCACAGCTGCTTCGGGTAAAGGAGTTGATCCCTGAGTCAGAGCTGCGCATTTGTCCACGTGCAGGCTCAATTTCTGGCTCATTGAAATCCCAACGTATACGGTTTATCTGTGACACATGGGACCTGTGATGTCGTCAGCAAGAGACACTGCATCTGGAGAGCCAATCTCCGAAGGTGTCTGCTTCCCAAGTGGAGAGAGGCTTTACGCTCAGCAATGGTTTCATTCACTGTACTGACATCAGGAGCTGGATATTAGGCCACTCCCAGGCTACCATTCATAAACACCAGCGTCCCTCCAAGACACCGACTGCGGCAGACCGCAGCACACAAAGAGTTACTGCTGCAGCGGCTGTCTGGCTTCAAGGAGGGGCTTTTGGGCTCCCTCAGGCAGCTGCATGCGCCTTCTAAAGTTACTTCTCTTGCAGGGGATGCCGCGCTGCCTCCTCTGGAGATCAGAGTCCAGGGAGACAACCCTGGTCCCTTTCGCCTAACTCAGCTACTGGAGGGAGAGCAATTGCTCCTTTCCCGCCTACCCCTTCATGTCGCAGCTGAAATCCTCCCAGGTTCTTAGGAAGAACAAGTCATGCAGACTGACGCACCTATGATGCAGCAGCCCAGAAAACTGATTCCCATAGCAGGTGAAGATGAGTCATGCCTGCGTCCAGGCTGGGCATGGCGACCCCACAGTGGGACAGCTCAGCAAATCCCAGGAGCAACTCCGCCCACCTGCCTCCAGCTGTGGCAGGGCAGCCAGGGGGAGCAGAGCAATGGGTCCTTCTACCCAAATCTTCCCACATACGCCGCCGTACTCACACGAATCGCCCCCTCACAGATGCCACACAGGCTCACACTGGAGCACCCCACTCCACAGCTCCGCCCCTGCCTGTCCCATATACCTACACACACACAACCCCCCACACCTTTGCTTCCAACACCACACTCACACATAGACCCTAAGCCCTGAATGCCCTAGCTCACACTGTATATGTCTTTTCGTCCCAACCTCGACCCCCACTTACATACCCAATTCTACACACACCCCACACTCTACCTATCACTCTCACATAAGCCCCCCCCCCGCACTCTTCCTCCTGTCCCACACATACCCCTCCTTCTGACTGCCCCCGTACCCTCCTCTCCTTCATGCATGCCCAATACCCACACATCAACCTCCAGCCTTCCACACTGTGCCAGTGAGTCACACCCTTGCCTTATATACGCTCTCATATGCACACCTAGCCCAGTTATCTCCTCCCACATCATTCTCTCCCGTTCTACTGGTACCAGCTCCCCCAGCCCCATGCCTTCATCCACTGGGCTGATGCTACAAGCAGTGTCTCTACGTGATGATTGCTCTCCAGGGGAGGTCTGAAACTTCCTCAGGCATTTGGAAGTCGGGGGGGCACCTCTGCAGCTCAGGTCCCTCCTCTGCCACGCACAGATATGCTCATGAACTTATAGGAACACCACTGTCAGCCCTCAGAATAACCACAGCTGAGCCAAAGCAGCGTAGCCTAAGAATAGATGACTTCCATGGCCCTCTTCTCCCTCTGGGACAGGTCCGCAGCTGAGAGTTCAAGGCTGCTGAGTGGAGAAGCAGAAAGGAACAAAGGCACCAGGCTTCCAGAAGAATCTAGTCACTGGTGTCCAGTCAGCTGGTGGACACCAAGGATGATTCCAAGGAAACCAGCGTGGGCTCTTCAAGAGCACGGAACTGCACTACAGAGTTAGACAATGCCATAGATGTGACCTGATGGGTCACTGCAGGACCCTGAAGAGCCTAAGAATACAAATACCATATAACACAACTCCATCATTGGGTATGTACCCAAAAGAATTGAAAGCGAAGGCTTGGACAATCTGTACACACCCCCATCTACAGCATTTCAAGAGCTTAGAGAGGTGTTATAGGCTGAATTTTGCCTTTCAAGTTCCCCTATTGAAGCTCTGTTATCAGTGTGACTAAACTTAAGGATAGGGCCTTTAAAGATGTAAGTAAAGTTAAAGAGGCCTTAAGGATCAGAACCCAACCCAATAAGACTGATGTCCCCAGAAAAGCCAGAGGCCATGGGGACAGTCATATATCGAAGGCTCTATGAGAGTCCCATTTGAATGCCAACTTCTTACAAGTCAGGGAGCACGGTCTCTGGGAAAACTAACACTGCTGGCTCTTTAACCTTGGATTTCCTGGGGTTTTGCTATTTAAGCTACCCAGCCTGTAGTACTTTGCAATGGCACACTTCAGAACCTAACGTGAAGTGCAAGAACCCAAGTGTCCACAAACAGATACATGGATGCCCCAAATACGGCTGAACTTCCAAAGAACATTCCTCAAAATTCAAGGGGAAGATACCGACTGATATAGGCTACCACACAGTGAGATTAGCTAGTTCCAGAAGAAAGAATACTGTGTGATTCTACTCGGTAAGAGAGCAGAAAAGCCATAAAGACAGGAAGCAGAGCAGTGTTTCCCCAGGACCAGCTGGAGAAGGGAGGGCGCTGGATCATGGGTTCAGAATTTCACATATATATATATATATGTAGGATGCTTAGCAATGAGAATGAACTTAGTGTTGCTGAATGGTACACTTAAAAGTACTTGAGAGGACATGTTTTTCATACTGAATATATTCTACAATTACTTTTTTAAAAATTTTATGTCAAAGGAGGCAGACCTGTCCATGCCTTTCGATAGCAACAGGGTCTCATGTAGCCCAGGCTGGCCTAGAACTCTGTCACCTTGGATCATCTTCAATCTCTGATCTTCGTGACCTTGCTTCCAGGGTTGTGGGACTATGGGTAGGTGTGTATCGCCGTACCTGGCTTTACACCCAGTGCGGTGGAGGGACAGGACCCAGGACATCCTGTAGACTAGACAAGCATTTGAACAAGACCCACATTCTCAGCCTTTTGTTATACGGCGCCAGCAGCCTGGCTCAAATGCCTATGTGCTCTTGTGTAATTTGCAAAGCAGCAGATGGCTTTCAGGGTCCCAGAGAACCACGGGGAATGTGCACCATGCTCTCTATCCTGCCTGACTGTGGGCAGATAGCCTGGCTATTCCAAACCTTATCTTTTCATCTGTAAAAAGAGGCAAAAATAACAGTGATGAGTTATGGCCCCTGCCGCGAGGGCTGCTCCCAGGCGAACTGAGGGAGGGTAAGAAAAGCACTTTGTAGAAGTGCCAGTAGGTGGCCGGTCACTCCATCACTGGTGAGACTGGAATGTCCCCAAACACCAGCTGCTGGGAAGAGGTCTGGCCATGTGGACAGACTTCAGGCTGTGCCAGTCGTGACTCATCTCTGCCTCCCAGGGTTTCACTTCTGCACCTGCCTACCAGGAACCCCACTCTAGATGACTTTGAAGTCCCCTTCTAACGAGGACAGAGAGAAAATCAAGCGTGTACATACAGCAGGACAGAGGTGCAGATCCTGGTACAAGTAGGTACCTAGACTTGGGTCTGGAGCTGAACCAAGGACTCAAGTTACACGGACAGCATAGGACATCAATACACAGGGGTACGTCAGACTCAGAAGCTTCTAGACCCTATCTAGAAGACAGACTATGTGTTATAAACCAGAAGCGGCAGGAGTGTCAACAGTTATGGCATCCAATGTGGAGGCTCCACTATCCACATGCCACATGAGAAAGGAGTCTCTTGAGGGGTTTACAAGCAGCAGGCTGCACACTACTTGGTGGCAGGTGACTAGGAAAAGCCCTGGGGTGGATAGACAGGCTCTAGGCCCTGCCTCTGGCTTGAGGCTCCTCCCTCACCTACCCAAAGGAGGCGGGGTCAGTCACCAGGCCATGTGCAAGTGGGAGGGCCTAGCTGTGACTTAGAAGCTTAAGGTTTGGCTCAAATGTCAGAGATCATTGCGAGCGCATGGCCGCAGGCACTGTGTAAAGCAAGCAGTCCAGACCAAGAAAACCTTGAAACAGGTACAGTAGAAAGTGGGTATAGACAGTCATAAAAGAATAATATTAACAAACAATTTTAAAATAATAGAGAGAATAAAATATAAAAAGGATAGCCCTGTGAGGATGGAAAAGATTATATAAGACAGGGAGTTTGGACCTTATATGAGCTTTTTTTCATCTTAAATGTCTTAAATGCTAATGAACAGAGAATGACAGACACTCGATTGTGGAAGTGACTGCTGGATTAAACCAGCCTGCATACAGGCTGTAGATAGCCAGGGTGTCTTGGCTTCAGAATGGAAGTTCAGAATGGAAAATATGGTGTGTTGGGGGAGAGGAAACAAAGAGTTGTGGTTTGCTTCACACAGGAGATCTACTTGCATGGCTGGGCTGTTCCTCTCTGAGACACGAAACAGAACCAAGCATAAAGGAATGCGGATGAAAAGGCCTAGAAAATGGAACAAGATGAACGAGGTGAACATCAGAAACACAGAGAGGCCTCTAAGCAGAAAAGAAGACAACTGCTGGGAACCAAAGACAAGAAATTAGCACTGAAGAATCTCAGCAGCCCACCTGTCCCCAGCACAGGCCATCCCATTCCCCATCACTTCAGCCCACAGCCCTCCTCAGTAGAGCCCTCCTCAGATCGACACCCTCTGTGGAATGGGTCTATGTGGAATACATCACCCGATGGCTTAGGATCCCAGGGCAGCAGGGCAGAGACCTAACTGTGTTACATGTCTACCCAGGGAATGATGGGAGATATCTTGCCTATCCGAACAGGATGAAGCACCATAGAGCTATCCCGGGGATGCCTGGGATACTGCACAGGCAGGGTCTGTGAAGATGTGCTAGCCCCATGCTGCTTGACTGCTCAAGCAAGAGCTAGGCTCCCGTGGAGGCTAAGAGACTAACATCAGCTTCTTCCTCCTGGAGCCTCTAGCCCAGTGAGAAAACAGCCAACAAGCCAACAAATAACAACAGACATTCCCTTCCTAAGTCCATGCCAGAAAGAAATGGAAAGCCCAAGGCAGACAACCCTGCCATTTCGGTAATCAATCACACCAGACTTAGTGACATTTCACACAAAGACATACTTTCCCTTTCAAAGAAAAATGAAGGAATGGTCTAAAGGCTACTTCGATCCAGCCCTAGATCCTAGACAATGGCTCTGGCTAGCCTGCTCATGTTTCCCAGGTTTACTTCCAAAGGCCTCATTGTAGGGTATCCAAAATCAGCAGGCAGACTGAGCAGCAGGTGATGATCCTCTTGGGAATGACAATTACCCCTGCCTCTCCACATGGCCTTGTGAGAAGCAAGCTAGAGAGAGGTCTGCACAACTTAAGTGAGGTTTTCCCAAGCTAACTCCTTTTCACACAATAGAGAATACGCATCTTGTTTTAGAGAACACTCATTTTTCCCTTCTCTGCAATCACACAGGTCCCACTTCAGTTGGGCTAAGATGGCGACCACCCACATGGGGTGGGATGGATAATAAGAACTATTTTAAGGTGCCTTCATCCATGAGTGTGCAATTACAGAACGCGAAACATTCACATTTGGTTTCTAGGAAGGGATTTTATGGCACCTCCCGTCCCTTTGTGTTTCCAGGAAGTGTACGTAGATCTCACGCTGCTGTGAAACAGAGCGGGCAGGAACCTTGCTGAAAACCCAGAATACAGGTCAGTTCCCAGACATCCACTCACGGCTCTAGTTCCATCAGTCTGCACGATTGCGAGCATACACTCCCAACTCGACATACACAATCAGCAAGCCCAAGAGACCCTCCCTTTGCATCTGTTCATTCACCCCCTCCCTGCTCCAACATTCCCAGGCCCCGGGATCCTATTAGACATCATCCTACGGAAACACACTGCAAAAGGGGCAACAAAGCAAGCCAGATGAGCACCGGCATTCCCCTCCCTTTTCTTCCTACCTGCCACGCTATCCCACCATGACAGACTCTCTTTGGAGTTGTCTGTATCTGGTAATTTGGCAATCACTACCGTGGTCTACTTGTTTGTGGACTCTTTGCGGCTGGCTCCCTAAGGGCTGCGACTGTGGCTCAATTTGTCATGTTGACACTATATGGCAGAGTCAACCAGAAAAAGAGACTGCCATTACCTATCCATCTGATTGATTGATTTATTTATTTTTACCCTTAGCTGGCACTTAGAGGGTGCTTGTGTACACACTCTTGAGTATCTAATCTGAAGGCCTTCTAGTACTCTGGTTAATAAACTGCAAGATTATTTAAAAGCTCACTGAGGAATTTACAGAAAATATCCATTTCCCCATATCTCACCCATCTTTATTCTGATTTAGGAGGTCTGGAACAAGATCACCTCAAGACAAGTGCCCAAGGCCTATGCCCTATCTTCAGGGACCCTGACTCACTCAAAATGGTATCTTGGTTCCCTGCTTAACACCACAGAGCCCAGACAGAAGTCCTTTCCCCTGCCATTGCCCCAGCAATCTGCCACTCCCACTGTCTTCCAGCCTTGGCCTCCCTCGGGACCCGCACCCCCACACTGGGAGTATACAACACGAGGTGCGTAAAACCAAGAGGCCACCTCCCAGCGTGCTACAGATAGGCTCTCAATGTCCTCATCAAACGAAATGGGGCTTCTTTCAATACTGATGGCTCTAAAGCAATGGTTCTCCACCTTCCTACTGCTGAGACCCTTTAACACAGTTCCTCATTTTGTGGTGACCCCCCAACCAGAAAATAACTTTTGTTGGTACTTCATAACTGTAATTTCACTACTGTTATGGATCATGTTTTTCTGATGGTCTTAAGCGACCCCTGTGTAAGGGACCTTCAACACCCAAAGGGGTGCCTACCCACAGTTTGGGAACCACGACTCTCAGGAGAAGCCCACATTATCTCTCCCTGTAGACATTGGCTGTAGCTAGTCTCCCTGGGGACTGTATACTTATAACCCAGTATGTTTTGTGTCAGGCTACACCTCAGCTCATACGGTCCAACCTCTCTCTGTGCAGGATGCTCCAGCCCTCACTCCCCCCTCCACCCCCCCGAACAGAATTTCAGCATCTAAGCTGCAGCTACTCACACCAAGAAGCCAGAACACTGACCAAGGTATCCACGTTTTGACTGCATCCTGTCAGCACTTTTTTTTTGAAAAACAGGAACAACACAACAAGAGCACACGGTGACACAACCGCACTCCCTTCCAGCCAGAGGACTTCAGTCTGGGAATGGGAAGCCCCCAAACCGTCTCATCTCAAGGTGAAAGCTTTGCTGTCCTTAGTGTACAAACAAGCAAAGCAGATGAGAGAAAATGCTGTTTGGCAATCTCAT
>NC_022028.1:41824175-41843175 GCF_000317375.1 Microtus ochrogaster | reverse complement strand
AGACAGAATATTGTATGCATAATAAATAAATAAATAAACAAATAAATATTAAAAAAAAAGTTACAGCGAAACCCTGTCTCGAAAAACTAAACCAAAACAAAACAAACAACAACACATAGACACACACATATACACATAATCAAAACATAAAAGAAAACTTTAAAATTTGAAATTAAGTAAGCAAAGTGTCTGGAAGATGCATGTAGCCGTCTGGAGCATGCTGGAACTTCGGTATCTGCACACACCAGGGACAGCTGCATTGGAAGACCCCAGAGTCACTGTGGGAAGAAGCCTAGCTTCAGTAGAGATAAGAACATGGCCTCAGACTTTTCCTTTTGCATTGCTTAACCTCCACCTCGGTCTCCTCTTTGGGATGGGGTTGTGCATAGAGCCCACCTCACAAGGTTGCTGTGAGGAGTGAAAGGGATGTGTGCAGAGCATGTTTGTCCTCTCTGATTTAGGACTCACGTGTCCCCAGCTTGTGTGGTACGGTCTCATGACTGTGACTCTCACAGCCTGGGAAACAACTAACATCTCTAGTGTACCGTGTGCTGAGTTATAAAGGATGAGCTTCACCGTAAGGGTGTTTCCAGTGCTGCTGGTCTTGTTGGGTGGAAGCCCCTGTAACAGAAGAACATATGTATCTGGATTGCTGATCGAGTGTAGCTTGCATAATAGTCAGGATCCATGAATGGACTGTGTGACCTGATCACAGTTCTCTTTCCAGACTGCACCTCTCTACTCTGTTCTTTGGCTTCCTCCTACCCCTTTCAGATTTTTTTTTATGTAGCCCAGGCTAGCCTGAAATTCGGTATGCTTCTTCCTCACCTTCTAAGCCAGTTACAGATGTGTGTAATCATGCTCACTTTGTTTCAGTCTCTTTGTGGCCAATCATGAATCTCTCTTCAGCCTTCCTGGGAGTCAACTTCCTAGACCTGCCTGCAAGGTGGGGGTGTCCTGTGGAGTTCCATTGGTTAAGATAAAGTTTGTATCTTTTATGTCATTTGGCCCCTAGATACAAACCATTTTTATCCCATCTGCCACCGCTGTTCCAACCCTGTGTTCCCTCCCCCAGATGGTCCTGTATTGTACCTTTTGGGCAAGTGGAAAGTGTGTGTGTGTGTGTGTGTGTGTGCGCGCGCGCGCGCGCGAGAGAGAGGGAGAGAGAGAGAGAGAGAGAGAGAGAGAGAGAGAGAGAGAGAATGGCCATTTCTGTATCATTTGACATCAGTCTGAAAAATCTTGAAAACTAACCTCAGTGAGCTGGGACCATGGCTTGCTCAGTGGCTAAGGGCACACACTGCCCTGGAGGAGGATCCAGGTAGAGTCCCCAGTACCAGACCAACTTACAACCTCCGAAAACTCCAGGGGAGCTCCAAGGAGGCCCCTTCCAGCCTCCAGAGGTACTGCTCTCATATGGCAGACAGATTCAATGACACCACTCAAAATAAACATAATCATTAAAAATGACTAAACTCAGTAGGAAGTGGACACTAGAGAGGCCCAATGATCCCTTCCTTGGTGCATTCTGTGTGGGTGAGCAAGCCATCCATCTATGCCAGTTCCCAGCCCTTTCTTATTTCTGAAGACACTACCTTAACCCGCATTCTAGATGCTAGTGAATACTGGAAACCAGCAACTCCCCTGACGGAAGTCATACGGAATAAGTGAAGCTCTTGTGTCATTAAAGGTGAAAGATCACACTGGAAACCATTAGGTATTTCCTCAAACACTAATATTTTGTTAGAAAATAAGAAAGCTCATCTTCCTGTCCTGAAGCTTGAGCTTTGTGGCACTAAGAAAGGCAATGTCCTAACATGCAAAGAGGGCAGGCGGAAGGACAGCCACGTCCTAGGGCAGTGGTTCTCAACCTGTGGGCTGTGACCCCTCTAGAGGTCAAATGACCCTTACACAGGGGTCACCTAAAGCCATCAAAAAAAATGCAGTATTTACATACTAATTCATAGCAGTAGCAAAGCTACGTTATGAAGGAGCAACAAAAAAATAGTTTTATGGCTGGGGAGGAAGGTCACCCCAACGTGAGAACTGTATGAAAAGGTCACGGCATTAGGGAGATTGAGAGCCACTGCTCCAACGTAGTGATTCAGGTCCCCGTGAGCCTCCTGGGGATTGAGTGACAGAGCTCATTTGTTCATCCAGCCCCTACTCCACTCTCTGTTAACAATGCCAGGGCTGGTTATACATTTACCTCTCGACCACTACCGTTGAAATAATTACTCATTAGGGGAAAATTCCCAACAGGCAAAGCTTCCAGAAAAAAAAAAAATGGTCTTGGGACCCACGGGCTTGTATATGTATTTATATTAATGAAAAAGCTAGTCATATACTTTTCCTTCGTAGAAAACCCACGGCCCACGTTGTTTCCGCCTTTATCCTCTCCTCACAAAGCAGCAGAGACAGAAGCACAGGCTGACCCCTCGCAGCTATGGAACTGGACAGCCCTTCTCGTCTTTCCCAGACAAGGGGTTGGGGGGACAGGAGCCCAAAGAGGAGCAAACACAAAATGGAACAACGAGGGAAACGATGGAGATGTCACACTGGAGCAAGGAGCGAGAGCGACGGAGGTCACACCAGAGCTGAGTGGGGAAAGTGTGACAGCTGATACGCAGGAAGCAAACACAGGTGAGTCGGCCGCTTTTCCAAGATGGGGGAAAAAGACGGTGGTCACCAGCTTCCTTTCCTTACAGTGCCATTTAGGATTCCCTTGAAGGTGAGGACTCTAGACCTCGTTCCCCTGAAAATAAGCAGCCAGGATGAAGAGTGGCCTCGGAAGGACTGGGCAGAATAGCAGACCTAGAAGCAGCCCTGTTTCCTTGCTGTATGCCTCAGTCACCTGGGAATGAGCACCAGGGTTCACACCATGACAGCGCTGGCCACAGGAAGTCCCTGCTGACACTGACAACAAGAAGTGGCTAAAATTAAATGGATCACAGGACACTGAGGAAGAACCCTTGGTAGGGGAACAAGGTCACTTCAACTCAAACTCAAAACCAAACAGAAAAAAAAAAAGGAGCCGGTGGCATCCTGCAGTGGTCCAGCCAAGAGGAAAATTATCTGGGAACGCGTGTTTCCAGAGACTAGCATCCAATTATCTATCTTCTACAAACAGCATCCCAGTGTCAAACATGGGCCTCATCCAGCCAATCAGCTCCTTCCAAGCCCCCAAGGTCATACTGAATAGTTCAGAAAGGACAAATGCCCCCATCATGAATGAGACTCATCGTTAAGGCTTTCTAGAACTTTCTAGTTTTAGAAGACTACAATCCCACTATGTGGCAGGCATGACCCTAAAAACAACCCCTAGGGTCTCTGTACCCTGGTCATGTCCACACTAATCTATGCACTGCTAGAAAGGGATTTTCCCCCCACAGAGGTAGCTGAGCTCTAACTCAGCTGGTCAAAGATACAGCCGTTGTGTGTGCCTAGTCAAATCAAGAACTTTAAAAGCGGCCGGGCGGTGGTGGCCCACGCCTTTAATCCCAGCACTAGGGAGGCAGAGGCAGGCGGATCTCTGTGAGTTCGAGACCAGCCTGGTCTACAAGAGCTAGTTCCAGGACAGGAACCAAAACCACAGAGAAACCCTGTCTCGAAAAAACAAAACAAAACAAAACAAAAGAGCTTTAAAAGCCGTCTATCTTCCAGCTGGTGGCAAGATAGCCTCATCGGAGGAATTGGGACCATAGGCAGATGTCAGGTGCTACAGCTCACTTAAGGATGAAAAGGGCCACATGAGCCAAGTGTGGCAGACTCGGGAAGCCAAACACTAAGCCCAGCTGCCAAGCAGCAAAGGGGCAGAGACGACAGCCTTGTAACAGGAAGCAGAGTTAAAGCAGCAATGTGAAGGAACTTGCACACGGCCCTACTCCAGATGAGAACTCAGCCTGGCAATTTCTCTTTCGTGAGAGCCTGAGCAGAGCAACTCCCCCTGCTTCATACAATGGGGGTTAATCCATGAGGATCTGAAGCCACTACGCTCTTGGTAAATCACCAATAATAGTAATAGAAAACTTAACTGGGCGTGGTGGCACTCGGGGAGGCAGAGGCAGGCAGATCTCTGAGTTTGAAGCCAGCCTGGTCTATGAAGAAAGCTCTAGGACAGGCAGAGCTAAATAGAGAAACCCTGACTAGGGAAAAAAAAGTAGTCATAGAAAATTCATATGTACTGACATGACTGGACATCAGAATAATACGTCAGTAGGGAGGTGCTGGCCAAAAGATAAAGCCAGGATAGAAAAAGAAGCCCAGAGATGGATTTCCATAATGGGTTTCTAATCCCAGGATCTAGCCTAGCAGCCCATCCCAGTCCCAAATGCTCAGATATGCCATCATTAAAATACTGTTGTTATTAAAGCCTAAAATCGTTGATCTTTTGTCACATGAAAACAATCTCTGATACTTCAAAATATTCGTCAACAGAAACAGAACTAAGACCCAATGTGATAGGCTGGGTGTTCACTTAAATTGAAAAACGCAGCTGAGTATTCTAACAGAGGGAACATTTCTCAGCCAGCACAGGAGTCTCGAAGCTTTTCACAGGCTATTTTCTCAGAAGTAAAGCAATTTGGAAGGAGAAAGACATTTCAATCCAACCGTAAAGACAGTCTTCCAAATTTGTGGATTATTTTGCATCCATGAATTCAACTCACCACAGGTTAACAATATAATTTTTAAACTGTCTATATTTGCTGCACAGAACCTGTTATTACTTTCACAATGCAGGATAACAATTATTTACTCCGGCTGTATCTTGTATCAGGTAATAAGCAATCTAATGACAATATAAAGCACACGAGGAGCTGTGCGGAGGTTGCTCATGAAGACCACACCATTTTACACAAGGGCTTGGTAATCCGTGAATTTTTAACTAGGCGGTGGGTGGCGGGTGGCAGGGGGGTGGGCTCTGAAGCCAATCCCAGAAGGATATCAAGAGATAACTGTATCTTCTCCAGGTCTGCATGGCCTCGAGCCAAAATACCTCTAACATACATTGTAGGTGCTAATACACATGCATGCCCTCTTCACAGTGTCACATACATAGACACATGCAAAGACCAAAAACAGTACTCCAGCGTCCCACTGCTCCGCTTTTAACAAAATCCAAGTATACTAAGGTATCTTTATACTGGATAAACAAGGCATATAACGCTGAGTTACGACCACCAACGTAAGTCAACAGAGACTCAGCAACAGCGCTACGTGATGGGAGGAGTAACACTGTGTGTTGATGTTTTTGTGAGGACTTAAAAGCATCACCTTCGCACAATTACATAGGCTTAGAGTTAAGCTTTCTATTGATCTCAGATCATTGAGTATTGGTTTCATGTTCTTCTTTATCTTATCACATAGATGAATTCTGGAAATTACAATGGTATTCTGCTGTTGCTTGCATGTGTAATGTCCCATCCTTGTCCTGTCCAGGCTGACAGATCCCAAATGCAAACTAGCTCATATTCTGGGATGTGCAGTCTGGGGTTTGGACAAGAGCTGTGATATCTGCCGCCCAGTGGGTCACCAGGGTTGACGCAGCTGCTCCAGGGGGCCTAGTTGCTTGATCCCCTCTCTTCACCACCACTCTGTGTATTCCTCACCTGAAGCAGCATGCTAAACAAGGAAGTTAACCTAACACTACAGAGAGGGGCCATCTTCTGTCAATAGTACATGAGTATTCTCCTTCTCGAACCGGCTAACCATCTCTCAAAAGCCCAACATGGCATGGTTGCTTGGTGGAGTGGGGTTACCTTAGATTCCTTTATCAACCTGTTAGTTTCCTCATGGCAACTAAAATCAGAAGTGGAATTTATGAGGTACAGAGAGTGAAAAACCATCCTCATTCTAGCTTTGAAGTGCTTTTTTGGATCAGGGATCAATTCATATTATGGACATGACAGAACAGCCCAGACAAGAGATGAAAATGGATGAGAAACACACTGGTTTCTAGTCTGGGTATCTTAAAGGGTGGGACCAGACAGCTCAGGTGAAAGGCCGACACACAGTTGGACTGTGAGCACTGATTCACAGCCCCGGAGGCTCCTGAAGAGCATAGAATAGAGACTAGAATCCTAGCAAAAGACCCAAAGTGGAAAACAAGAGCCTCAGGACTGATGGAGAAAGTGAGATTGATCATCCCCCTCCTAGGAATACTTTTCTGTATGTACATCCTACATTCATTAAAACAATATTCCGTGTGTGTGTGTGTGTGTGTGTGTGTGTGTGTACCATAGGATCATCACTTAGAGAAATATAAAAGGGTTCTTTCGTTAAAGAATTGAGTGTTCTGTTAAATTTAACACACATTTTAGATTTTTCACTCTCTGGGATGTTTCCAGCAGTGAGTGTGGCCACACCATCCCTCACACCAAGGTATTAGCCTTACTTCTGCTGCCCCCACTCCTAACTGCTCTACATTCTCTTTCCATGTCCCAAACTTTCATCACAGCACAACCCGTGTGGAAGAACATGAGCCTACACACACATCCACCGCAGCACAACCTGCCTGGGAGAATGTGAGCCCGCGCACACAGCTGGCCCCATGGACTGAAACAAAACCATGCTGAGCACTCATGTCCTGTGTTCCTACATCAGGCCCGATGGAGCCACCTTAGCCTGCAGTTGGCACAGGTCTCCGCTTGGGTGTCCCAGGCCATGCACCGTTCATGCCGTCTGCAGACGCGATGCAGTGGAGGAGAGCAGAAAAACCGATTTTCAAGCAGAGCTTTCAGCAACGGCTCAAGCCATTTCAGCAGTCCTGTCGCTCCCAATCTCAAGAATCAGCTTCTCCCAGAGCCTGGGAAGCTCTTCCCACATCACCCTTCCAGGCATGAGCATCAGAACAATCTGTTGCAGCGTCACATACAACACAAAGGGAGGAGAGCTGCGTGTGCTGGTTCCGGTTCATAGATAGCCCGTTTCCTTAAAACTCCCAACTCTTTCCACTGTGAGTCATGCGCAGTCTGAAGGCTGTGCCTGCACACACACAAAATAATAGCCTTCTGCATTCCCGTTTGTGTTATATTTATGATATTTCTCATGGATTTAGCCATTTAAATTGGCTTAACCAGACACCTGGCTTACCTTTAGTCATGGATTTCTATCAAATTCTATAATAATAATGATGATGATGATGATGAATTATAACAATATTATATAATAGTATCTATTATTAATATAACATAGTTGATATGATATAATTATAATAGTATATTATAATCAATATAATTATAGCAACATTGTATATTATTATTATTCAAGAAAGGAAAACAAAAACCACCTAAATATTTAAATGCCTTTTATGGGGTCAAAAAACTAAGGAGGGGGAAGAGAGACATATCTTCAAAATGCTGAATTAACCATCTGCCTGAAGCTGTTCCTTTCTCTTCTGGGCATCGAGTATCAGGTCTACTTAGTTTCTCTGCTATGACCCTCATCAGAGACACCACATACCACCCACAACTCCAACTCCATGAGGACAAGAGAAACCATATGAGGATTGCAAACCAGGGTCTGAAGCCAAGGCATTCAAAGCAGAAGGTACTCTAATTGTATCATACTGATTTCTGATATTACAATTCAATTACATATTTCAAAGGAACTCTAGAACAAGCTAGCTACCTAACATCCAGTGTAATGAGATGCTATTAAGATTGAAAAATATGGCTCCCATATCTCAAAGTGTATGAAGAAAACATCAGATTTTATTATGCTCAGGGAAATGAAATAGTAAGACCAACTATGTCTGAGGTTGCAAACACCAGTCAGTGGGAAGCAGGGAAAGGGGAATCCAGCTAAAATTCAATTAAGAAAAAAAAAAGCTGTACAAATTTTAATTATCACAGCCCTGGTTATATAACCCCAAAGCAAAGCTGGAAAGTATAGAAAGAAGAGACAGCTGGACTAGGGTAAGGTTCAAGGTGTGGTGAGCATTCTCAAAATTGCTATTTTAAGCTTGCTCGCCCCAACACCAGGAAGAACATTTAGTGAAGTAACATCTCATCACCATGATGAAGAAGGTCACTTAAGAACAACAGGATTGAAAGTTTTCCCTGGAAAGATATTTTCTAATGCTCTGACAGGGAATAGGCAACGCTGAGACTGGCTAGCTCATGTTTACATCAGCCGCGATGATTCCACCTACCTCATGGAAGTCCTGCTGAGTTCCAAAAGCATCCTTTGGCCAAATGGCAGCCCTCTGGTCTACTCTACAAAATACAAAAGAAAATTATGTCTATTTGAAGGAACCATTTCAACAACTCACATTCAAAGTTGGCTGCTACAGATACGGCCATGTTCCTGTTGGAAATCCCAAGTGGCACTCTCCCTGCTGAAGACATCAGGCTCCTTCAGTGGTCCGGAACACAGAGTATCTGAGCCCTGCCGGCCTCCCTGACCCTAACGCTCTCCACTGTCTCTCCGACCCTACTTCTCGGTCATCCAGGCCATCCCTGTTTCCTGAGCATACGGTCCCTAGTCTATTTCAAACGCTGCACCTCCAGCCATCCTGGGTCTGGGATGCTTTACCCAGATCCACACACAACTGATTCTTGTCATGCAATCATGAATTTGGCTCACATTCCCTTCCCTGAACAGGCCTTCCTGCCCTCCTCTTCCTGGCATATACAGTGGCTAACAAGAGACCTCTATAATAAGTTGAAGAAATGAACCCAGACCCATGGTTGTCCTTTGGCCTCCGCATGTGCAACCTAGTGTCTGTGCTCTCTCTCTCTCTCTCTCTCTCTCTCTCTCTCTCTCTCTCACACACACACACACACACACACACACACACACACACACATAAACACCACATGTACACACACTCGCAAAGGTTTTTTTCTGTCTCTTGATTTTTACAACAAATGCCATAGTCATTGCTGGGCTAGATAATGAAGCTGGGTTCTGCCACTAAATATCTCCTACGAGAAAAAAAAAATGACCTGAAGCAAGGTATACACCTTTGATCCCCTTGTTTTTAGTTTAAAAACAAAACAAGAAACCGTATCCTGTTAGATGCTCAGGTCCAAATCCAGGCTTGTCAAGTCCTATGCCCAATGGCATATACTATGATGCATTCTACAAGAGTTCCTATGTCATTATATAAACAAACAAATTATAGTCCTTATTAGAAGGCCAACTGTCTTAATGAATACGGCATAAGATGTTTAGTCCATAAATTACTTGTTCTAAAAAAGACTATTTGAGGACACAGTCATTTATAGCTAGCACACCAAGTCAATCTGAATACCAAAGACAAAACATTTTCCGGACGGCTACCAAGGTTAATAAGTTCAGCTTGTCATAACCCACTCAGAAAGGTACAGTAAGCAACACTGGAGGCCTAATTTCTTCAGGTAATAGGTGAGATTTTTTTTTTTAATCTGGCCACAAGTTGGGCTAACAGTGCAAACAATTGACTCCTAATGTCAAATAAAGCAGTGGCAAATCACAAAGACTGTAGAGGGCACAGTGAGAATGCACGCCTCATCCACACAGGGCCCGCATCTTCCTCCTATAGTCACCAAAGGACTCAGGCTCTCAGTCACCAGGTCAAGCACAGGCAGCCACAGTGAGCAGAGAGTAAGGAGGACCTCAGGTTCACCTGCCCCATATCCTTCAATCCCCCGAGCCACCAACATGGCAAGCTAACAAAATGACTCTCTGGGACAGGGATTAAGCCATCCCTTCATTTCAAAATGTTAAATGGGTTCTAAATTTTTGTCATCTACAGTGGTTCTCAAACTACACTTCCACAGTTGCTGTAAACCAAGGAAAGCAGGAGAATGGTGTGTTTTAAAGGTTTATTTTAACCATGGGTACATGTGCCTGATTATGGGAATGTGCATGTGAACACAGGGTGCATAAGGGGCCAGAAGACACTGTTGTCACCTCTGAGGCTGCAGCTACAGGCAGCTGTGAGTCATTTGACTTGGATAGTGGCTTATCTTTCATCTTAACAAAACTGGGATTATTATTAAAATATGCCATTAGTCACCATAATTATATAATGATTCTAGTGTGGCGTTTTATGTGCTTCTAGACTCCTTGTGTTGTTCTAACACAGCTGGCATTAACAGTAAGCATCATTTACAATCAACCCTTCATATCCTATGAGGTAGCTGATGCTATCCTCTCTAGGCTAGCCAGGTAGGAGACGAAAGACAAACGAGCCATAGAGGTTGGGCTTTAGCTCATTGGCAGAACCCTTGCATGGCAAGTGAAAGGCCCTGGGTTTTGGATCCTGGATCTGATGAAGAAATAAAAACAGAAAGTCACGAGGAAAATGGAGAAGCATTATAAGGACACAGGAAGTTAACCAGGGCTCGTTCCATAGCAGCCAAAGACAAAGAAGTTTTAAGAAAGAAAAGTCTCAAGAGGAGTCCAAGATGTCACCAGCCTTCATGTGTCTGGCTGGACATGCCAGGTGGTTTAATCAAATGACTTCATTTAATCCCCAAGAGCCACCCAAGAGATTAGCACACACCCACTAGCCAATAGGAGGAAGGGTAATTAAATAGTCTTATTATTCATTCAACAAGTGTTTATTAAGCATCAATTATGTAGAATAATCGAGATCAAGTGCTGGGCAGTGCATAAAAAGTCCACTTTTAGAGACTCTGCATTTCCTTTTTAAAGATTTATTTCTATTTTTATGTTTTGCCTGCATATGTGTCTGTGTTATTACATGTGTGGCTGGTGCCCAGAGAGTCCAGAAAAGGGCAACGGATCCCCCTGGGGCTGGAGTTTCTGGTTGCTAGCTGTCACGTGGGTGCTAGGAATCAAACCGGGTCCTCTGGAAGAGCAGCCAGTATTCTCAACCGTCAAGCTATCTTTCCAGCCCTGGAATCTGTATTTTCATGAAAGGAGAGAGGACATAAAAACTGAAGAAGCCAACAATAATCTATGACTCACCAGATGCCAAGATCTAAGGAGAGAAGCAAAACAAGACACAGAAACCAGGACTTGTAGAAGATTGGGCCAAGTGTCCACAGCCAGACAGTGCCAATCACCCAGAGACAAGGAGAATGACAGCCTGAGTTAAGAGCATTAAAGGTCACGGTGAAGAGGAGGAAGAAAAAGGAGTCTTGTTGGAAAAGCTCAGTAGTAGCTGAGGAAATAAGAATGCCCCTGCATTCAATTCCCCCTCCCTCACACCCCTAAGACAATGATCCAACCACGTACAATCCTGCCAATACGTGATACCTGCTCCATGCTGAAGCTCTCCATTCCGTTACCGCTTCCCTCCGTTACAACTACAGGCAAATGGCTTCATGCCTCCATCAAACCCATGCTTCCGGAAGGCAAAGACGAGCAATACAGAACACGCTGCCAACTCCCTCACAACTTTGATTCCTAGCCCAGACCTAGGCCACGGTCATGCAGCATGTACTCCTAAGAGCCCAACAGTGGTCCTCAATCCTGACGCCTCATCGTTACAGATACCATCACCGTGGTCCCGGCACTACCAGTCACCACATCATTGCCACAATGAGCATCTTTACCACCATCGGCAGCATTGCCATTACAGATAGCATCTTCACTATGAGCATCCCAAGCAATTCCTCCAACACTACCTCTAATATCACACAAGCGATGCATCCCACCCACATCACCCAAACATCAATACCACCACAAGCGGTACCTATGACATCACGATGAGCAGTATCACCACTGTTTCCACTGTGTCATCACTATTGCCATGCTTCTGCCATCAGCACCTAAAACACCTCTATCACCATGAAACAGCAAATAAAAATGCTAATACTCAAAACTACTCTTCAATAGAAAAATGCAAAAGTAATTATGGGCTGATATTAAAACAGTTTCTGCCCAGAATCTGCACTTGTGAGCGTGTGGACAGCCATTGAAGGGCAGCAATAAAAACTGGTATTCCCAATTTGCTGGATCCCTGAAACACAAGCTGAGTCAGGCTGCAGGGCTGGGCCCCTCTGGGGAGGTGTACAGGAATTCAAAACAGCAAAACCAATTAAGCATTAAAATATTTTTCTTGGCCCCAAGACAATGCCAAACCACAGGATGCAATCGTTTGTGGAAGAAGGGCCATGTTTTTAACTCCGGATTTTAGTCTCAAATCAACATTTTAACTTTAATTTAATTAGTAAATGAGAGAACCCTGTCTCAATTAAAGAAAAGCTTCCATCGAGCCAGTGGCTGACAGAAGCTGAAGTCCCCTAAACTATATCTCGTTCGAGCCCAACAGTCAGTATGTGACTAGTGCTTCAATTTCTTACCGCAAATGACCTGTTTATCTGTCCCCTCCTCTCCACCTCTACTGCCATCTTAAGCAAAGCTACTATCATCTCTCACTGGAGTAACAGGGGTCTCCTTCTGGTCCCCCTACCCTTTCTTCCCCAGAGCATGCCACACATAAGATCTGACCACCCACTGTTCTCTGTCCACTGCAAAGAGTACAGTCCTAAGACAGTCTACTAAGGATTCACCGGTGGTTGTTTAATGAGTTAGACAACATGGCAGGAAGAGTAAAGGGCCATCCTCTAACAGTGTGAAGACTTCCCAGTTCTCCCACTCCCCCATTCTCACACTGTCTTATGACATCGGAAGGAGTGAACCTGGTGCACGCCTTCACCCTCCACTCATGCCAGGCCCCATCTGTGCTGTGGTTACGAGGGCATCCCTCCAGCTCCGCACACTCACTGAGCTCCTTCCAAGCTCATGCCTTCAGGATGTCCTTGTGCCTACCATGCTCCTTCCCAATCCTCTTGGTCTCTGAATGAACTCATTTATCTTTTCGATATCATGCATGCCTCTCCCAAATGTGTCTTCATTTTATACAACTTGTTGTGTAGACATAGGAAACTCCCCAATTCATGATTCCAAATCTTCAAAATCATTTAGTAGTCATTTACTTTTGATGGCAAGCTCTGTGGGGCAGGAATCATGAGTTTCATTCAACATTTGTCCTTGCCGCCAATCCCAGCACCGGATACAGAACAGGACGTATGCATATATTTGATAACCAAGTATTAGTCTCAGAGTCCTGCACAGCTGTCAATTATGATCAATTGTCAAGTGTGCACAACCCAGGTTCCTTCCTCTCCCCGAGGCACACCAGCAAAACCTACAGGCTGCAGTGACTCTCACTTCCACAAGCAAGTACATTTCTTCCCTGAGAAGACTAAGGACCAGCCAGCACCTGACTAATCCATACTTCAAAGAACCTGGACAGAGAAGCTAAGCATCTAACTGTTCAGACTGTCTCATAGCAAATAGGATCTTAGGGCTGAGCAGGGCTGACCTCAGACCTCATCTCAAGATGTATGGATGCCACTGACTTAAGTAAGCCTCTGTATTAGGAAGCAGCACTTGGGACGCAGGAATGTATACTGGTGCTATGACTGTCATTTCCGGGAACTCTTTTGAAAACAAAAGGTACATCCCAAGAGGGCAACCTCGAGCAAAACATTCTTCATATCATACAATAGCTCTATATGCAGACACAGACAAAATGCCAGGAAACGCCAGGGCTATTATATTAGCAACAATCACCACCCTTGGCACCAGCATTATAAAGAGCCTTTCTCTATGATGTTTAGAACATACCAAAGACATTCTCTCACTTATCTCTTCTTAACTCTATGTATTCTGTTTGGGGGCATGTAAACATAAATGCAGGGGCCACAGAGAGTTGACATCAAGTCCTCTGGAATTGGAGTTACAGGCAGTTGTGAGCTGCCCAACATGGCAACTTAAACCTAAATTTGGTCTTTTGCAAGAGCAGCAAGCACTCTTAACTGCTGAGCCTTTTCTCCAGGCCTTCTTATCAGTTCTTTATAAACTTCTGATCTAAATAATGAAGAGCAAATAGCACACGTTTCAACTTTAAAGACCCCGAGTTTGAAATTATCACAGACTGACACCCACACATAGAAAATTAGAAGTCAAAAAATTTTCATCTTAACTGGCAACCCAAAAGTCCTTACTTACAATAAAAGATAAAGTAAATATAAATATTATAACTGTAATTCTTGCTTGATACCTGTTTTGTTATATGAAATTTTTCTGTGTTAAAGTTAAAACCTTTTTATTTAAACAGAAAAAGGAAGATGATGTAGGAAGTCCTGTCTATGTGTTGCTTTTATTTGTTAATGAATAAAGAAACTGCTTTGGCCTATAGCAAGGCAGAATTTAATTAGGTGGGGAAAACTAAACCGAATGCTGGGAAAAAGGAGGCGGAGTCAGAGAGAAGCCATGTAGCCAGAGACAGACACCAGAACTTTACCCGGTAAGCCACAGCCTCGTGGGTATACACAGAAAAATGAAGGTGGGTCAATTTAAGATATGAGTTAGCCAGAAATGCACTTAAGCTATAGGCCAAACAGTATTGCAGATAATATGGTTTCTGTGTGGTTATTTTGTGGCTGAGCAGCCGGGAACAAACAAGCATCCTCCTACAACATATGACAGCATCAGGTCCCCTGGAACTGAAATTACAGATAGTTGTGAGCCACCATGTGAGTGCTTGGAACTAAACCCAGGTCCTTTGGAAGAGCAGTCAGTACTCTTAACTGCTGAGCCATCACTCCAGCCCCGATCATGAATTTCTGAATTCAAATGTTCTCATCTTACTAATTGTTCCGTGTTCATAGGAGAGGAAGAAAGTGGGAAAGGCAGTGGATGGGAGATGCAACATACTCAGAGAAGCCATTCGTGACCCAAGTGTGTAGCAGGGAGTCTCAACAGGTCAGCAAGATCAGCTCTCTGTCATTTCTACTTCATTTGCCCTTCTCACAAGACACCAGACAAAGCCCCCAGGAGCTCACCAATTAGGAAGAGCAAATGGTCCTGCGCAGCCCTCCTGTCCTGGGCCAGTCCATGCTGGGGGTGGCATCCTTTGTATTATTAGAAAGCTCTGTTCTCAACTGTCCTTTTCCCTTCAAGCAGAACTCATTAGGACTCTGCTCACTTCTATTTAAAATTTTTTAAATTAAAAAAAAAAACAATTAGGTATTCACACACACACACACACACACACACACACACACACACACAGTCTCAAAACAAAAGATAAAAGGATCTATTCCCCCAAGGAAAAGTAGCTGCCAAGAAAACTTCCTCTCTCCATAAAGCAACAAAGCAGTGAGCTTCTCCTTTCATCTGAAGGATCACAAACACAGAAACAGCGCAAGCCATCAAAGGCCATTATTCTTGCGCGGGATCCTCTAAAAGCAGGGCTGGGCAGATGAAGAAGCCAGCGAGCTGCCAGTGTAACCAGCAGCCTAATCAGCAGCTAAGCTGCCGAGACACAGCTCCTGTTTATACAGAGGAGGTCTTTTATGACACCAAAGGTTTAATTCTGTCATAAATTTTAATACGTTATTTTAAATACCAGTGAGCTAATCACTCTCCAAAGTAAATTTACTTAGCTAAGGAAGAACTCCCCCCCCCCCAATTAGCAGTCTGTGACATTCATGAAATCTTCCTTTTCTCATCGCTGAGGGACTATGAGACGGGCGTGGGCTTCAGCAATAGAAATCAGTCAAACCGATGCATATTCATGAAGTTGCTCTCAGCTGATTTATGGTTCTTGTCTTGGCCCTGGGCCCCATGGGAGTGAGAACCTGAGCAAGCCACAGCCTCCCTGGGTTCCAAACTAGAAAACCAGAGTTGTATTCAGTCATTGGTAGGTTTTCTGGTCCCAGGAGAAAGCAGTTTTCTGATTGTACAGTCTCATTAAGTACTGGGCACCAACAGGCATCCAGAGTAGCCAAACACATGCAAAACACTCAGCGGCACCAAGAGCTCCCGTTAACATGTAAACTGTCAACTAGGCAAGGGGGCGTTAAGACACTACTGGTCTGTACGTACTATATCAGCAGTAAACTGCCTACAGCCAGAGCTCCCAGGATGAGCAGCTGCCAGGAAGAGAAGGACTGAGGCAGGCATTACAAATCAAATGCTAAGTAGCCGCTTTAGTAAATGGGAAGGGTCCAGCAAAAAGGAACTCTGCTCCTAGGTGCCTCCCTGCTGTCTCCTGGTGGAAGGTAAGCCCCAGGTAGCCACATCCTTGGCTGTTTGCAAGCAGAGCTGAAAAATCCTAGATTTTGCAATATGGACTCATTATCTTTTACAACACTATAGGAGCCAAACGTGTGTAGCGGACGCACTACACATCCAAATAGGGTCCCACACTGTACTGCTGAGGGATGTAGGATGGGGCTGGGGAGGGCAGAGGACCAAGTGCAGTGAGGAGACCTGAGGTGGCTAGGAGAACGTTCCAGACAGCCACGGGAAACCTACAAAAAGAGGAGATTGAGAGAATGGCTTCAAAACTTTTCACAAGTTCCACCTGACACAGATTTTAGGAATTGCTTCTAAAATAATAAATAAATAAACAGAAAAACGGTAGGCAGAACAATTCCCCCAAGATGTTCTTGGCTTCTGTCTATTTCTGCATCCTCCGCGCTACCCTGCCCCTCCCTTCAGTGCACTCTCACAGGGCACAGTCCCCACCACACCTTGACCTATGAGACCAGGGTTGTCTTAGGGCACACGTTTGTGATTACGTGTAACACTGACATGGAAAACCAAGAAAGCTGACATGCATCTAAATTTTAGCAAAACTATTCCTAGGTCTCCCTGAAGCTCTTCCACAGCTCACCTAGAAAAAGGCTCCTAATTCTTGGAGCCGCAGGTACAATCACCATGTATAAAATATTGGGATACAGATATAGCATTTACTCTTGATCCCCATCAGCTTCAAGACTCCACACATCTACAAGGACTGATTCATTTTCTGAGGAGTACCCTTCACACTCACCCCAAACATGAATGACCCCTAAGATACCCTAGTAACAGAAAGCTCTTCAGTCCCTTGTTACATTTATTATTTTAATTTTCTCCCACCTCCAAGAAAGTAGCCTTTTACACCTGTTGAGATTTCATCTTGACTTCTTCAGTCATTTCTGACCCTGGCCTACCCCTTTACTAGATCGTATCTCCATCAAGACTCTGCTGGGGCTAGCTAGTATCACAGCACCAGAGAAGGAAATCAGATCACACTACATACCTTCGTAATAATAACAACAAAACAGGACTAGTACCAAAAAAATCAAGATATGTAGACTACAAGAATAAAGGGTGCAGAAATAAATGCATATTTATATACGCATATTTATATAAAATAAATATGGCCACCTATTTTTCAAGAACACTGTCAAAGCACACATTGGGGAAAATACTACCTCTTTAATACAAGGTGCTGGAGGGATATCCACATGGCAGAGAATGAAACTAGAACCATCCTTCTTGTTCAATACAAAAAAAATTCAAAATCAAAGATCTTAATGTACCACTTGCAGCTCTGAAGCCATCCAGGAAAACCCTTCATGATATAAGCCCAGGTGAGAACTTTCTGAACAGCACTGATACCTTGGGAAACAATTACAAGGAAATTATGGGATTCTACGAAATCAAAAACCTTCTGTACACCAAAGTGAAAAGAGAACTGACATGATAAGAGAAAATCTTTACCAACGATATATATAATAGAGCATTAATATCTGGAGTAGATGAAGAGATAAAAATTAAATATAAAAAACGAAACATTTCATTAATAAATGGGGGAATAAGTTGACTAGGCAGTTCTCAAGAGAACACAAATGACCAGTAAACATATGGAAAAACAGTCAACACCCTTAGGCAGCAGGAATGCAAATGAACACTACATTGAGATTCATCTCACTCCAGCCACAAAGACTCCAATCAAGAAAACAAAAGATACAGGATGGAGAGTTGGCTGGCAGTTAGCAGAGTCTGCTTGCTCTTGCAGGGGACCCAAGTTTGGCTAACAACACCCACATGAGGCCTCTCCCAAATGTCTTTAATTCCAGCTCTCTGTCTTCTGGACTCTTCTAGACCTTTGCATACATACACACGCATACATGCACATGTGCACTTGCCAACGAGGATGTGGAGAGAGAGAAACTCTCACACACTACCAGCCGCAATGTAAACCAGTGCAGCCTCTATGGAAATCAGAGTGGCGGTTTCTCACAAACCTAAAAATAAAACAAACACCTATCCCACTCCCAGAAATACACCCAAAGGACTAGATAAAGTCAGTACACCACAGAAATACTTGCATATCCATGATTATTGCTGCACTATTTTCAATAGCTTAGGAAGAGAAGCAGCCTGGATGCTATCAGTTGACGAATGACAAAGAAAAATACAGAACATATTCAACTTTATCCAGACATAAAGAAAAGGAAAACAAATGAAATTGAGGATCATGTCAAGCAAAATAAGCCAGACTCAGACAAAATCATGTTTTCTTTCATACACAGAGTCTAGATTCAAATACATATATACACACATGGCATATATATATGTACACACATCCATACACATGGCAGAGCAGAGGGAACTATTAGTGAAAAGCAGGGATTTAAAGGGAGAACAAGAGAGGCTATTAGATGCCCTATTGCTTTTTGGTACAGTGTTAAACACCATGACCTAAAGTAACACAAGAAGAAAGGGCTCAGTTGGCTTATACATTTCTATCAAGAGAAGTCAAGGCAGGTACTCAAAGCAGAATCCTGGAGGCAGGAGCTAAATTATCTTTCTTAAATAGACTAGGTCCCCCCTGCCTAAAGAAGCTACAGCCCACTGTGCTAACGGATGTGGGAGGACTTAGGCCAATCAAGAGAATGTCCCCACAGACATGCCCCTAGACAATTCCAGTGGAAGCCATTTCTCAGTTGAGGTTCCCTTTCCCCAAGTGCTAACTATGACACGGCAGGAAGAAAGACAAACTATCCCATTATCTTTCCATATGGAATCAAGACTTGAACACAAGTACAACATAAAACCAGAAGGGACTGTTACAAGGAGGAAGGCACAATGGGAGCTGTAGAGAAGAAAATATGACCAAATTATTACGATGATACACAGGAATAATAATGCCATAATGAAACCCATTTAGTCACTTTTGTATACTAACTAAAAAAAA
>NC_022028.1:41817735-41824013 GCF_000317375.1 Microtus ochrogaster | reverse complement strand
GTCTGAGTCTAGCCATGTGCTGGGATTAACACAGACAGGAACCGTTATGAGAAAATATGGGTTGCCTGACTCAAAGATATGTTTAGCCACAGATCTCATTTCACCCGCTCATCACATTTCATGATCCCTGCAATATTCTGAGGTTTTTTAGAAGTTCCACTAGCATGTCCCTGGGTGACACCACCATGGTTGTGATAAATAACTCCACAGTTGAAGGTTACCAGCCGCATCTATCTAAGAAACCCAACAGGACTCATCTTAACTGGCATAACATCGCTCCTGAGTTGTGACTTACACAACATCCAGTGATTGCTGACAGCAGTGCAGAGTGCAGAGTGCAGAACACTCTGGAATGCCACCAGCTCAGAAAGCAAGATCCTGTGAAAAGGTGGAAGTGGAAGAATGCATGGCAAGGTGTTTGGGGTGGATGGAGAGTTGCTAAGTGGAAAGGACACAGAGTCTCCCTTAATAAGAAAAGCTTGTTGGGAACTTGATACCTTTGGTTTCTTAGAATCAAGAAACAGTCTGGGAACATGCCAACATCTTACACATATGTACATAAGTGTCTCTTATTCTTTTTAACCATAATCTCTGAGAGTATGAGTAAAGCATAGCTCGGCACCCCCCCCAACCATTTAATAACCACTGCTCTACATGGCTCCTCGTGGAACCATCCAGATCTCTACTTTCGCTTCTTAGCTAGCCATGTGTAAATGACCACCACAGAATCTCATTCATCTTCCAGCCACAGTAAAAATATCCCCATTCGTATCCCAGCCACACACAGGACATACAACAGTTTTGAGTTTGTTGAACTGGAGAAGCTTAGCTGCTAATACCCTTTCCCTGTCGGTCTCTGCTAAATGTCTGCACCCAAAGGACCACACATGTTCCATATGCAAGCACGGACGATTTAGCTTTGGGATTGGTTCATTTTGTTTGTTTGATTCTATTTTGAAATATGCATGGGAACGGGTTGACCTCATTCTGGCCGAGAACAGCCTTTGCCGGGCTGTTGGGGTGGGAGGATGGGGGAGCTGGTCACCCGACAGTAGAGTTAAACCAGATGAAATGAGGTCTGTGGCAATGAAGCCTCCAACAGAAGGGAGAGAGACCTTGTCAGTGAGGAACTAACACTGAGTCCAAACGTGATCCCCTAAGTTGGCAATGGCTGAAGAAGAATGCATCCCTACTAGGGGCAATGTGGAGCAGGAAGACTCGCTTTGGGTCACTGTTTAAGGGGTAAAGGTCATCGTGGTGGGCAAAACACAGTGACAGGAACTTAACTGCATCCACATGCATGCTGCATCCACAATTGGAAATCACGTAGAAGACAGATAGGGGACAGGCTCTAAGACCTGCCCTTAGTGTACAGACCCACTTTCTTCAGCAAGGTCTCACATGCTAAGGGTACCAAGTGTTCAAACATATAAACCCATGGGGGGGCTTCCCACATTCCAACCACAACGGAGTTGAACAGCTGCCTGTGAGTCCCCTTGGAGAGTGGACCACCATCTCTGGAGCTCTCTCCCACCCTCTGGGTTCCATGCTCCTAAATTTCGTATGTTGGACCGTCTAAAGAAGTGTCACACAGGCCATATTTGCTGAGCTTGTTCCACTTAGACCGCACTGCCTTCAAAAACAAAATTCTAAAGGTCACTCTCGGAAGCCCAGCATCACCTGTTCCCTGAGTAATGGCTACAAGTGATCCTAGCACAGGGTCCTACAAGACAGCTGATATGAGAGAGCTGTTGGATTCTTTCTTCTGTTTATTTCTAGAAGAGACTTTCCATAGACAGCTGCCGGGCCAAGCTCCTGTCCGAGCACCGTGCCAACCTTCTGCAGGCGTTTTTCCACCCAGATCCTGGCTCTGGATTCAGGGCTGTCTCCAGGAGGTCTAGTGGGGCCGAAGCCAGCCCTGGGCTGCTTCTGGACTGAGGTCTCTCAGCGACTCTCAGCTCAGTATGGGGAATGCACTTGTCCTGCCATGGTCACACGGGAGGCTGACGTTCCAGCTCGGCTCTTTGGATTTGTGCAGGATCAGGCAAGTGACTTAAAGTCCCTCAGCCTTGGGTCCTCCATGTGATGGATTTTATGAGTGAGTGGCAGCTTTCTGAGCTCATAAAGACCAAATGAGACCTCAGGTGAGAACAGCTGTCACGATGGGAATTCAAATACAACCATCACACGTCAGCAGCATCAGAGATGGCAAATGAGCTCTAAATTTCTCCGGGATGAAACAGAGGGATGAGCAAATTCCTCTCCACATGTAGACCTGCCCTCCCTGAGTCTTAGGACTTAGGATCTTCAAACAGAAGAGGAGGAAGACCCTGTGCATTTCTCTTTAATGCAATGATTCTCCTTCAAGGCCCCTGTAAGTAGCTTCTCTGACTGTGAGGAATGGCAACAAAATCAGGACTCCTTGCCTCCCATGTGGGTGGCAAGCGTACAGGTTAGCACCTCGAGAAGCAAACCAGAGGTGCAGGGGAACTTCTAAACAAAGACTTACCTCGGTTGAAGTCGCACCGTATCCTGGCACCTGAAGACGCTGTTTTGTGGACTCTCGTGAGCTGGCGTTCCCGCTCTGCTCTGGCACTCGGACTGGCTGGGCACCACATGCTCGGTGTCCTACAAGACAAAAGGGCAAATGAGCTTCCTGCAGCAGCACTTCCCTAGGACCCCCCTCTGGACTGAGCTCAGCTCGGGGCAAGAGGCAACGACAGGCACCACACTCTCCTGATTTCCAGATGGGAAGGGAGACGACTCGATAGCCAAATTTAATAGATGTCTTTCTCCCAGGCTGTTGACTGTGCAAGATTATAAGAGAAGGGGGTGAGGAATATCAGTTATAAAAAAGCAGAGAAGAAGAAGAAGAAGAAGAAGAAGAAGAGGAAGAGGAAGAGGAAGAGGAAGAGGAAGAGGAAGAGGAGGAAAAAAAGATGAAGAATTTTATCATATTGAAAATAACACTGTAGAGGGCTAGAGAGATGACTCAACAGTTAAGCACATGTACTATTCTTGCAGAGGACCTGAGCTTGTTTTCAGCACCCACACTGGCAGCTCAGAACCCTCTGTAATTCCAGGCCCTGAAGGAGTCAACACTTCTAGGTTCCATAGGTGACTGCACTCGTTGTGTGCACATTGAAACAAAGGCCTAGACTATTAAAAAGTTAATAAGATGTGCGTGCCTTTTAAGGATTCCTGTATTTTTATGTTGATGAGTCCTTTGCCTACATACTTGTACGCCACCTCCTGCACACTGGGTGCTCATAGAGAGGCCAGAAGAGGAGTTACATGCCCCAGGACTGGAGTCACAGATGCTCGTAAGCCACCATGTGAGTGCTGGGAACCAAACCCAGGTCCTCTGAAAAAGCAACAAGTGCTCTTAACTGCTGAGCCATCTCTCTAAACTCAATCAAATTGTTTTAATTACATTATAGAATATATCATAAAGGTGGCTATAAATTTAGTATAATGATACTTACAATATAGTCATTTTTATGAAGAAAATGCATGAATGCTTACAGACATAAACAGATTGGGATGGGTTGAACTAAAAATCTTAATAGTAGTGATCTGTGAGATGTCATTTTTGCTTTGAGATCCATATGGATTTTCCCATTTTTCTATAGCAGAAAGATGTTCTTTCTGCATGAAGAAGTAACTTTAAGCTAGCTTGAACACAAAGGCACACTCATTTTATAAACCCCAGTACCAAGTGTGCCCGATCTCTCTCCACTGACACCCATGTAACTATCACCATCGGCTTACCCGGCATTTGAACAGACCCAACTCTGAGTGCCCATAATGCCGTCATCCAAATGATATAAAAACCCTTCTGAGTGCTGGGCTGCAGCAGATAACAAGAATACACCCAGACTACAACACAGACATACATGGAAATGGAAGATCTATGACCCACAGCTGAATTCCTGTCACCTCTAAGCTGTAATGAGCCTATGACAAATCCCTGTCATAATAAAATAGTTCCTTTGCACCGAATGAACGAAATACAAACATAAACATTCATCGAATTCCAGATGACCAAAGTACAGGCAAATTATCTGGGATAAAGGTGAGGCTGCATTTGTCTCTGCAATATAACTCGATGGCAAGAGAGATCCGACCTCTTCAAGGGCAACGGGTTTAGAGCCATCTAGGTCAAGTGTCCTATAAGACATTTTTCCAAAATATGAGAGGGGCCACACGGTCACCAGAAGCTTCTAACTGTATGAATGTTGTCCTATAAAGGGGGTAGGACCGAGAGGGGGACAGGCAAAGGAAAGAAATGAATGGAGAGAATCAAGATACCTTCTTTACTCTTCCAAACCTCCAGAGGGGGGACGCCCCTCCCAGGGAAAAGCTCCCTTTGTGTTCACTGACTCTCCAGATTGGCTAGCTGCTCACAAAAGGGCCTACGGCTACTCAAATATTGTTAAAGTTTCCCAAACAGAAAGGTTTTCAAGAAAGAGCACTGCTTGCTACTAGCTAAGCGATTGACCGTAGGCTGAGTTACATAACTGTCTAGGCTCTGCGTCCCTTGTCTGCAAAATGGGGATCACCTCTGTAACCTCACAGGGGCTTTAAAATGTGAGTAGAATCTTCCCATGCCTTTCAAACAACTAGAGGCCAATAGCGGGAGGAAACGCTCAGCCGAGATATAATTCGTCTGACAAAAAGGCCCTCTGTGACCTGGATCTGGTACCAAGAGACTCAGACAAAAGCAAATGTATTTTGTGCCGCACTTGTTTCAAATTCCTAGGCAAAAATTTCTATGCAAGTACCTGGATATCAAAGACACCTTAAATATCTTTTTGCTTTGCTGTTGTTGTTCTTGTTGTTCTGAGAGAGAATTACTGTGTAGACCCGGCTGGGCTCACACAACACTCCTACGTCAGCCTTCCAAGAGCTGCGATGACATACCTCTACCATGATGGTTGGCTTAAACCACGTATTGTGAAGCGCTGATGCCTTGTAGGCCTTAAACGTGTTCCTTCCGATCTCTACAAAAGGTCATAATTTTATTAAAACTTCACCCTTTAGAGAAAGAACAGTTTGTTTGTTTGTTTTTTCATCAAAAACAGAATTTCATCTGCTTCCTTCAGCCTCCAGTGGCTGGGAAGGATCCCCTCGGGTCTGATCCACTGACTGTTTATCACAGAGGTGATAAAAGGGATGCTGGAGAAAGGGCTCCCTTTATCTCCTCAGATCAAAGACCTCAGAGTCCGAAAGAGCTCTTTTCTCTGGAAGGGGTATATAAGGAGTGTTTGGAGGCTGATGACTAAATGGAGAAGAAGGTGACATCACAGCATGCCATGTTGTTCTGCTGAGAATTCAATGCTGACAATTCAAACCTCAAGATGTTAGGGAATGGGGGGAGGATGAAAATATGCTAGTACAAAGAATCTTGAGGATTGACAAGCACAGCAGACGCTGACGTAATAGCAACAGGTTGAACAGAAATAACAGGCAGCTCTTTCCCTGGCCCAAAAGTCAAAATATGCCCATAAACCCTGATTTCCAAAATTTTCTAATATCAGAAACTCAAATGTAACCTCTCTTAAAAAAAGAAGACATATGCTGCCTTATCCAAAGCATATGGCAAGCCTCACACACCTTGTTCATTAATATATATTAATGATATATAACATATAATATATAATAAAAACATTAATTATATAATTGAGCCCCTCTTCCCCTTGATTACCTTTGCAAAGAATGACCTGCAATGGGCCAACAGCCCCAGCAGAGCTGCTGTGGCAATCCATCGTAGAGCAAAGACAAGGGTCCCTACTGTGCTCTGGGTGTATTCTTGACCCATGGAAATCATGAGAGGTAATACTGGATTGATGTTCTTTTAACCCCAGGGCTTGTTACACAATATTAGAAGAGTACAACACCCCACCTTTCCTGTACCATAAAGTACAATCTTTACTTTAAAAGGCTACCTCCTTTTTATTAGATAAAAAGCTATTTGCTAAAGCAGCAACTATCCGGGGGTGGGGGAGGGAAATAATGTGATATAAAATGTGCCCATAGATTTCGGGGTCCATTCTAGAAAGGGGTAGATCCCTGAGAGCTGTGTGAACGCTGGCACTGAGAACCGCGGAATGTACCCTAGAAAGAGTGACAGATGAATGACAGAAAGCAGAAGAAATTTTCTTGGTATGACATACCCAGAGAAAGCAACCCCACTCCCCAATTTCATCTGAAAGAATCAAAACCTTGGGGCTGGAGAGATGGCTCAGTGGTTAAGAGCATTGCCTGCTCTTCCAAAG
>NC_022028.1:41779348-41817467 GCF_000317375.1 Microtus ochrogaster | reverse complement strand
AAAAAAAAAAAAAAAAAAGAATCAAAACCTTGCCATGACAGATGAACCTCAAACCTTCTAAGTGAGTCTATTGTGTGTGTGTGTGTGTGTGTGTGTAGAGATGAACCTCAAACCTTCTAAGTGAGTCTACTTTGTACGTGCATGTGTGTGTGTGTGTGTGTGTGCATGCGTGTGGAAATGAACTTCAAACCCTCTAAGTGAGTCTACATTGTGTGTGTGGATGTGTGTGTGTGAAGATGAACTTCAAACCCTCTAAGTGAGTCTAGTGTGTGTGTGTGTGTGTGCGTGTAGAGATGAACCTCAAACCTTCTAAGTGAGTCTACTTTGTACGTGCATGTGTGTGTGTGCATGCGTGTGGAAATGAACTTCAAACCCTCTAAGTGAGTCGACTTTGTGTGGTCAGAGCGTGACACTGGGAGTTCCCCTCGGTTACTCACTTTATCTTTGAGCCAGAGATGTCACTGACCCCAGTGAAATCAGTTCAGCTAGGAGGCTAGACAGAGAAAACCCTCGGCCTCGCCCTCAGCTCCACTCCTCAGCACCTAAGCTGCAGGCTCACACCCTCATGACTAGCTTTTATCTGGGTGCAAACCTGCTTTCTGAACCTACTGACACCCACTGACTTCCTCAAGTAAGCAAGACTCTCTTTAGCACCTCCATTACCTCATTTAAAATCTGGCCATGGGTTTTAATCTCTCAGTTCTCTACTGTGAGAAAAATAAACAAATGAAAGACCTTGGTTATGAAGATGACCTTTTATGCAAAAGGTGAATCCCAAAAGGCTTTGAAAAATATGACTGATATTTATGTATTTTTAAGACTATTCCCATGACAGACAGCGGGCATTTCTGTTCACCCACTGAAGCAGAAATATTCCAATAACAGAAACACAGTTTATAACTTAATAGGCCTCAAATCATTGAAAGTATATAGTTTCTTATTAAGTTTAGGAAAGCTGTATGATTTCAAGCAGTTTGCATTAAGAGAGACAATAATGTCAATTCAATACTTGATGCAAAATACAACAGGACCATACAGTATCCCTTGGCTGAGCTACAGAGCTTATACCCTAAGCCCGCTTTCCTCAATGCAAATCCAAGGTTCTTCCCAGCATTCCTCAGTGATCTTCTTGCCACAGAACTGAGAGGCCGTCCCATGCTACCCGTGTGAGCATGACTGCACTTAAGGACCTAGTGGTCGTCAAGGGTGAGATCATTGTATTGTACCTGGTTTCCATAGCTGTCTTCCATCTCTGCAGCCTGTGAGGGAAGGAAACAGGGACTTTGAAGGGGGGGAGGGGGTGAAAAAAAGCTAAGGTCTTCTCTTTAATGAGCTTGTGAGGCAAGAATCAGCTCCCCAGTCTAGGGGCCTCTTCTCAGGAATCTTCACCTTCCCGTTTCTTGCCCTCAGAGGTGTTTGGAATGATGCCATTTCTCACCATATTACAGACTGGATATGAAATATTCCTCATATGGGCTGGAGAGATGGCTCAGTGGTTAAGAGCACTGGCTACTCTTCCGGAGGTCCTGAATTCAATTCCCAGCACCCACATGGTGGCACAACACCATCTCTAATAGGACCTGATTCCCTCTTCTGGTATGCACGTGGACATGCAGAACAGTCATACATAAAATATAAATAAATAAAATTTAAAGAAAGAAATGATTTAAAAAAAAAAACCAAACTAGAAATATCCCTCATAGACGCTTGTGCTGAACACTTGATGTCCAGCAGGTGGCGCTATTCTGGGAGGTGAATTTAGGTGGCAGAGATTGGTAATGGGGAACCTTGAAGGTGTATATTTCCTGGCCCCTTCCTATTGTATCTTCTGTGCTTGCTGTCTGCCAAGAAATGCAGCCCTGCCTCTATCTCTAGACCCCACTGCTATGATAGTCCCACTGCCCTGATGGTCTGCCCAAGCTCACAGGGCTGAGAGTTCACAGGAGGAGAATGTTAATAAAACCACAAATCAAAGTTTTCCTCCATTGAGGAGTTGTCACTGTCAAATACTAGGGGACTGTCTTATTTAGTGTTCTATTGCTGTGAGGACATACTGTGACCAAGGCCACTTATAAAAAGAAACATTTAACCGGGGGCTTGCATATGGCATCAGAGGCTTAGTCCATGCTCATCAAGGCAGAGACTGTGGTGGCAGGCAGGCAGGCAGGCAGGCAGGCAGACACGGCACCGAAGCAGAGGCTGAGAGCTCACACTTGAGTCACAAGCTACAGGTAGAGAGACACTGGGCCTGGCATGATGAGCTCATGAAGCCACACCTCCTCCAACAAGGCCACGCCTCCCAAACCTTCCAAAGAGTTCCACTAATGGGGGACTAAACTTTCAAATATATAAGCCTATGAGAGCCATTCTCACTCAAACCCCCACAGTCACTGAAAGTAAAAATAAAGTGGATGCTCCCCCGATTGTTCTAGTGTCTCTAGAAGCAATGTTGAATTCTGAAATTTACCTCCATTGACCCCAATCCCTGGAAGGTGATGAGGTTTCTAGGCTTAGCTGCGCTAACTCTTGGGATTCGGGACCTGACCATCTCCTCGGCTGTATGGAAGCCTGGATTTCTAACTATGTTTATCGTTCAAATATTTCATCTGAATTTCAAATGCCTGCAGGGAGCTCGCCCTCTAGTACTGTCAACAGTGTGGTGAGGACAGGTGAGTGACCCGGAGCATCAACAATGCTCAAGCACAGTATGGGCAATACGACTATGGGACCGAGGTTAGCTGAGACATTCTGCAGACACGTGGAGACAATAATAAGGCCAGTCCTGGGGGGAAGCAGTTAAGAGCACGGACTGTTCTTCCTGATGATCTGGGTGCAAGTCTCAGCACCCAATGGCATCTCACACTCCTCGACAGCTCCAAGTTTCAGGGATCTGATACCCTGCTCTGACCTCCACAGGCACCAGACACACAAGCGGTACAAAAACATACATGTGGGCAAAACACTCATGTGTGTGCATATATATTATATATATATATACATATATATATAGTCTTTAATTTAAATCTTTTTTAAAATATGAGATTGGCAAGTAGCTATTTTGACACCGTACAATGCTCATGCCACCTGCTACATTCCCTGAGTCCACCTAGTTCTCACACCCTGCTGCAAGGGCTCCACCCCAGAACTCTTTGAGCTGTCAGTTCTCTAGCTAAGAATGGAGCACGTCACCAAATCCAGGAAGCCCCATGCTCTGATAGGGAGGATGGAAAAGCAAATATCGATCTTTTCTTCTAGGCATGGTGTGGTGGGGGGGAGGGAGCTGCTCTTTTTCCCTATGAGAAATTCCCTTAAGCATAAATCCAGAGTTCTTAAGTGTGGTGGCCAAAGTAGAAGAGAAATAGTCTCTCTGGAGAGATTCCAAAGTCACCTCTTATGGTAAGGTTCGGGCTCTTCTGGTTAGAACTTAGCAGGAGAATGTTTGCAAGAAATCACTCTAGGGTGCTTTCCTGCTGCTGCGGATAAATGCTATGACCAAAAGCAACTGGGGAGAATGGGGGGTTATTTGTTTTACTCTCCAGGTCGCAACCCATCACCAAGGAGATCAGAGCAGAAACTCAAGTAGGAACGAAGGCTGGAGCCATGAAGACTCTTGCCTATTGCCCTTTTCCCTGTGGCCCCCGCTCAGCCTGCTCTGTGCCTCTGGACCACCTGCTCAGAGATGGTACCACCACAGTGAGCTGAGCCCTCCCATACCAATCAACAATCAAGAAAATACACACATACACACACACATACACACACACATATACACATACACACACACACACACACACACACACACACACACACACACACACACACACGCCGCACCGTTAAATGCCCACAAGCCATTCTGCCGGAGTTAATTCCCTAATTGAGTCTCCCTGAGATAATGGCTGGCTTTGTCAGGTGGATATCCGAAGCTAAGCAGGAGAAATGGAGCCTACAGCTTCACCGTGCTGCCTCTACAGACTGCTCCGGCCAGCTTTGTGTACAGCTCTCCTCCATGGACCACACACACACACAGTCCAGGTGTCACGGGTAAAAGAGGCTGCTTGGCATGCCATCCACCGTCTCCTCATGCACAGCGGATTCCCTCAACTTTGGAAACCCTCATTTCCCGTCATCTTCTCCACTTAAAACCTCCTACTGCACAACTTGGGTCGACTCTGTGAGCTCGCCCGCATGGCCCCCATGTCCATGGCCCTCTATCACTCCATACAGAGCTCTGTCGTTGGAGAAAGAGATCCCAGCTCAATAGCTGAACAGAAAGCACCATTTACTATTGCTTGCTAAACCAAGCAAAAGCCACAACTTAAGGGACAAGCTTTCCCGGGCAAGGCAGACAGCTTCATGATCTTACAGAAGGTTGAGAGCCCTTATAATACCACGTGAGACCTTTTGATACCAGGTTGCCTTTTAGCTGCAGGGCCCAAGCTGGAGTACTGCTGACTGCTGACTCTGACTTGATGTGTTTGTTACTTCCTGGCTTTACAACCAGGTCCACGAGCATGTGCACTGACTAAGAGAAGCAGGAACCCTGCCCAAACCGAGGATTCCTTGTCATCCCAGCCACAGAACACCCAATGTGTTCCTGAGAGGAAAAGACGTCTTCATTTCCATTCCCATTGTAGTGACAATATACTAGGAGGTGACAGCCGTGGTACTTAGCTCATATTCTAACACCTACTGATCTCTTGCCAGGTCCTATGCATTGCAGTAAATGCTTTAAAAGATTATCTTCTTTAATCCCCAGGAGGACTTACAAGTGGGTGCTGTCATCCCTCCTTTTACAGATAGGTCCCCAGGGGTGTCACGCAGGGATCCAAATGCAAACAATATCCCCCTCCCCCCCATGACAGGAAAGCCACTGCTATGGATATCGCTGTCTCCTCCTGGGTGAATTAGAAGCCCGCTCCAGGGACAAGCACCGATCTTATCTCTTTGCATCATGGTAACAACAGGGTTTCCGGGCACCTTGTGAAGAGATAGCCTATGTTGTAGGAGCAGAGAGAGAGAGAGAGAGAGAGAGAGAGAGAGAGAGAGAGAGAGAGAGTGCCTAGGGATGTTACAGTAGTTCAAACCCTAGCTTTAATGTCAATGGGCTTTGCAGTTTGCCATCCCACCATAGCCCAAGATGATAGTAAATCAATACCCAGAACAATATGTCATCGACATCTGTAATTTTAAGGAAGCCAGACCTTAAAGGTCCCTTGTTCTATCTGGTCACCAAATACTTCATACCTTATTCTTCATCCTCGATACAATTTCTTAAACTCCAGCGACCAACTAGCAACCTGTCAGCTTGCCCAGATGGCGGCATAAAACAAGCAGAGTCACCCACAGCACACGAGAGACAGAGACTCATCTTGCTATGTCCTGTTCCTGTGCCACACTTAAACAGGACCATCCTGCTCACTACCAGAGAGACGAGTACTCCCATAATGCCTCCGAACTCTCAAACCAGAGAACTTGCATGCTACAAAGGCTCTTCGAGAGCATTAAAGTATCTCTCTCTTCCTGCCCACCTCTCTCTGCAACAAACACACAGAGGCTCACCTGCAATAGATCTCCCTATTAAAAATTAGACCTTGGGACTGTAGAGATGGCTCAGTAGTTAAGAGCACTGGCCACAAGTCCAGAAGACCTGGGTTCGATTCCTAGCACCCACATGGTAGCTTACAACTGCCTCTAAGTCCACTTTCAGGGTATCTGACACCTCTGTGGGCACCAGGCATGCATGAGGCTCACAGACATTCATGCTGACAAAACATCCATCCCCATTCGTGAGAAAATGAGTTAAATTCTTTTAAATTAAATCTAGCCTTCCGGAAATAGAAAGAGATCCCTTTTCTCTTCAGTTCAGTCAGCCCCTATCCCCTCAAGGTTCTAGACACAATAAACATCTTGTGGAGACCATTTGCTGTGGGTATGGATAGCTCCTTGTCATATTTAATGCATCCTCCAGATCAATAATCAGCCCAAGCCAGCTTTTAATACAACCACCAGGATAAAAAAGACAACACCGTCTAGGGAACCGTTCAGCCTCTCATTCACTTGCTACGGCCTGGAGCCAATGACTTCCATTTCCTCTGCTGCAGAAAGGGAATCTGGGACCCAATGTACCTCCAGGGGTAGTCATGAGAATTAAATGAGTTATTGCTTCTGACACCCGGGATAAGGCTGCCCAAAGACTCACAGAGGAGAAGCCAGTGTCAAGACGGAGCAGGTGCAGAGATGCCCGCAGCACCAGAACTCTGAGATGAGTCATAGAAACCTCCTAGACCATGAGTCAGAGGCAGTCAATGTAAACCAACTCTGAAAGCAATTTGTCAGGGAAATGTCTTCAGAGGCTCTCATCCCATAAGCAGATACCATCGTAAACTCCGGTTGGGTCATTTTTAAAACCCAAATCCTGAATGTTCACGTTAGGAAAGTAAAATAATGTTTAAGAATTATGGTAGCGACGAGTTTTGAAAAAAAAAATTTAAATGGACACTGCTGATGGAGGAAGGTCATTGGTTAAGTAATAAAGAAACTGCTTGGCCTCATAGGTTAAAACATAGGTGGGAGGAGTAAACAGAACAGAATGCTAGGAGGAAGAGGAAGTGAGGTAGACGCCTCAGAGAGAGGCCATGCTCCTCTCTCCCTGGCAGACGCAGGCGATGAAGCAAGCCGCCAGGTCAGACATGCTGAATCTTTCCCGGTAAGACCAGTGCTACATAGTTTATTAGAAATGGATTGATCGGGATATCAGAATTAGCCAGTAAGGGCTAGAGCTATGGGCCAAGCAGTGTTTAAAAGAATACAGTTTCTGTGTTGTTATTTCTGGTGTAAAGCTAGCCGTGCGGGAGCCGGGCGGGACGAAAAGCAGACCCGCAGCTCCCTACTACACACTGCAAAGACTTTCGTGACATTTAGAATCAGAATTTTGTGCCTCCTCCTGCCCAGAGATTAGAGCCTCTGACAGATCCATCTTGAGCCTCCGCGGCTTCTCCACACGGACTGCCAACCCTGAGTCTACCTTGAGGCCACTAGCACTGGTCACTTTGCATCGCTGTGAGGTCACTTCCTTGTCTGGCAAACAACCTGAGCAGAAGGTGAGTTTATTTGGCATGCGGCAGGGAGGACAGCTCGCGTCACGGCGGCCAGAGAGCAGGGAGGCTAAATTCCGGCACCACCAGCGGCTTTCTTCTTCCCTCCCTTTACTACGCAGAATCCCTCAGGACAGCGGTGTGCTTTGCTCATCTCCTAGCACGTCTTGGTGTCGCCAAAGGACCAGTACCAACCAACATACGGCCCCAGTCTGCACACAGCGGACTGACTACCTGTTACTGGCTTGACGGAACAGCGCCCTCTGGAGTCGCCATGATTCTGACTCAGCACATGGCCCACCGGCTCCTCCCATCGCCAACCCTTGTTCCTGCAGACATCGCCCCCACCAGAAATGATTCCAAATTCCCCTCGCTGTTGGGGTTTTAGATTTGGGGATTTTGTTTGTTTGTTTAGCAAAATGAGTAAGAACTTTAGCAATTTAACAGAGGGGTTTTTGTTTATTTTTTTTCTATTATTATTATTGTTGTTTGTCTTTTGCTTGCTTTCTTTTTATTTTCTTCACAGGTAGAAAAGATCAGAGTCATCAAAGTCCCTGTATGTAACAGATAAGACTAAATTATTAAATTAAAAGAAAGGTGATTGCCATGCTTACCACAGTGCTATTCAAAATGGCCATGATATGGAATGAACCTATGTGCCGCCAACACATGGGTGGGAAAAACATAAATATAAATACACAATGAACAAAATCGGGTCCTTCGAAGCAGAAATGGAGCCAAAAGATACTACGTTACGTGAAATACACCACACAGAAAGATAACTGTCACATTTTCTCCCAAACATGCAAACACAACAGAACAAGAGCTACCGGAAGAGAGCGAAGGGGGAGAGTAGGGGAAAAGAAACTGGACAGGATTAGTGGACCGGGCATGTATATATAGATACGTCACAGTGAATCTTGTTAATTAAACATTGATGAGTAATTATAGTGTTGGGAACCTTGGTCTCTAGGTGGCTGTCGGCATTTCTGAGTCAGCCGTCAGTTTCACTAGAGTGACAAAGACGCTGCTTACAGGAAAAGGAGGTGGACTGGAACCATGTCCTCCATGAAGCCATAAACTGTACCAGCCAAGGATGTCCCTGGACATCTAATTCTCCTGGGTCATACTTAAGGATGGCCAGCGTTTTCTGAATTAAAACACTCTCAACAGCCAAGCACAACCTTATGCCAAGCTGGCAAACCGACCTCGCTCTAAACCTTGTTTCGAGTTTCCCTGTTGGGGTTTAATGTTAGTTGCAGCTAAACGTCCCACAAATCTGATACCTGCATGACCCTTTGCTACAGGAACTTACCCTGGCCCGTGACGTTACCAGCCAGCAATTCAAACACTGCAATTCAGCATTGTAAGGAACACATGGGCCGTTTCCCAGCCCTGTCTCTACACAAAAATCCCTAAATGGTGACTACGGCTTATGAAGCAATAAAGACACCAGGGTCGTGGATGACAAGAAGATTTATTAGAAAACAAAGTCGGGGTTTCACTGGATGAGAAGGGTAAGTCCCCCCATGATCACAAACATCAATCAGATAGCTGCACCGGAGGCAGCTACGGGACAACAATGCTTCAAAAAGTTCAGCAGTCCTCACACGTGAGCACACACACAACGCGAGCCTCAGTGAAAAGCCACAGTTTTCTAAGCCACCAAACACTGGCTGGCTGCTTGCTTATCTTCAATAGGATTAGTACAAAGCAGGGAACCATTTTTCTGGGGCAGAAACTGTGTCACTTTTTATCATTTTAACATAGAAGTTCCTCATAAAACTCAGCCTTCTTACTGCGTCATCATCATCGTAGCTACCACCTAGGCAAGGCGGATCCTATAAGAAGGGCGACCTAAAAGCTCTGGATAAAGAGTTTCAACCCCTCTGGATACCTCCTTACCCTGACAGTGTTGGCAGGTTTCCCCCTGAGTATTTATGTAATCCAAACCCTACCAAGAAAACAAACGCCGGAACAAGTCTTGATTTCAACAAACTGTTGAGTACCATTTCTAGACCACCTTTATCCTCAAAAGATAAACAAACTGTTTATAAAGATTTCATTTTATGCATATGTAAGTGCAGCGCCCCCAAGAGGACAAAAGAAGGTGTCAGACACAGACACTGCTTTGAGTGACTTCCAGGCAGTTGTGAGCTGCACAATGCGGTGCTAGAATCTGAATCTGGGTCCTCTGCAAGAGCAGCAAAGACTTCTAACCAATCAGCCATCTCTCCAGCCCCAAATAAAAAAATTTTATCTTCTGGTAGGTCTGGAGTGACAGAGGTACCATTACACATGTGTACCCTGGGAGAAAACAGCTTGGTCAAATACCATGCTCCTTACTCCTGATGGATTCCCAGAGTTAGCAAATAAAATATAGGATTCTCAGCTGAATTTAAATTTCAGATAAACCTTGAGTTTATGTTAAGTACTTTAAGTCCATAGCGGACAATATTTAGACTGCATTTATTCTAAAAATATTATTTATCTGCAATTCAAATCTAGTAAGTCATTCTATACTTCATCTGGCAACTATACCTTTCCAGAAAGCTCAGAGCCCCAAACTGAGGCGTACAGTTGACACAGTCATCTCTAACCATGTTTGACAACGTTTAGAATGGCAAGTCTTAGTTGCCCCAAACACCAGCTCATTGTTTTTCTGCTATCCGGGCTTTCTAAACAGGTTTTCTTCCGAGTCCCAGAACAGGCTTTGCCAGCCCTTACTAGAGCATCATCTCATCTTGGAGAAAGAAGAATCTGCTCTTGGTCATGCCGCTGAGTACAGGAGGCTGTGGACTGTCACGTGGATATAAGCAGGAGCCCACCTCTCACATTAGACAAATATACAAATGGTCAGATCATCGTCCTATAGGTAATCTTTTTAGACCAAATTTTAAAATGCTTCTAAGCTGGGGGGTGGTGGTGCACGCCTTTAATCCCAGCACTCAGGAGGCAGAAGCAGGAAGATCTCTGTGAATTCGAGACTAGCTTGGTCTACAGAGCTAGTGCCAAGACAGCCAGGAATATACAAAGAAACCTTGCTCCATAAATAAATAAATAAATAAATAAATGCATACATACATACATACAAATGCTTCCGAATTATGACACACCCCCAGAGCTGTCCCTATTCCAAAAGTTGCCATGACCCAAAGTGACTCTCTTCTACAAGAGTAAAACCACTTTCTGCCCTTTAAGAAAAGCAGCAAAAGTAATGGACATGGGCTCTAACATGTCACACCGCAATGGAGAGGAATTGAAACTAGACCAACTTATCTTGTTCCTCGAAATAATAACAGGAGGGTTTCATTGATGGGATGCTGCAGAAAACCCAAGCTCCTGTTCAAACAATACAACAGGACAACAAAGCTAGTCGGTGTTCTTTTCTTCTAATCTTTGGCATTAGCATCATTAATACTTCTGTATTTTGATAGAGCAGAAGTGGGGGAAGACCAATTAACAAAGTCTCCTTTGCATTAGAGACTCCTTCCAATAAACAATGTGAAAGTCTGTGTGCTGCTGGCCTTCACTCATTTCCTGTCCCTAGCTCCATAGTGTAGGGTGTCACTTCCTGGTCCAGTGCATTACAGGGTTGTAATTAGCAGGGTAGCACGTGACCAGCTCTGGACAATTAATTATGAGAGAATACAAATCCTGTGGAGCCCCGGAGCTTTGAGTTGTCGGCATAAGCGCCTCTAGATCCTTTTTCTCAGAGACTCCCAAACCAGAAGTGCTTGGTTCGAGGTATTCTTTCTAAATAGAGCTTACTGACTGACTTCCATGAACAGGATCCCTTCCACAAATCAAGAAGAGTCACATAGAAGGTGCGAAAAGTTTGTCTTTGTGGGTCTAAATCACTAAGGTTCCAGGTTGTTGGTTGAGTTACTGGCCTAGTTCAATTCAGGATTCTTCATTTAGTGGGGCTTAATGTATACTCAGCCAAATGGGTATATACTGCTTGGACCTTACCCCTAAAAGTTGCTGACCATGTAACTCTATACCTTACCTGTGTTGTTTTTAACTTGTAGGGGTTGACCCCAGGGTTTCTGTGTGTTAGACAAGTGCTGAGGCGCTGAGCTATGTCCCTCACACCTTCTAACCCTCAAAAACCACTTAAGAGAAATTCGATCGTCTGCATCTTGCAAAACTAGAAAAGACACATAAAAAAAGTGACTTCGATTTCCTGTCACATACGAAGTCCGTACTTAAGGAGGCACATGAACGTCTATCCATCTGCACCCCAATCAGCTACTTGTGTTACTGTGGGTGACAGAACACTTGACTGAAGCCACAATAAGGAAGAGTTGGTTTGGACTCGCAGTTTGAGGGTTCAGTCCATCATGATGGAGAAGTGGGGGAAGCAGGAGCGTGAGGTGGCCAATCATGTGATGCAACCAGCTAGGTGACAGGTGAGCAGAAAGAAATGAGGACTGCTCTCCAACCAACTTTCTCCTTCTTATCCAGTTAACCAATGGGAGCATTTAGGGTGCGTCTTCATACCTTAATCTAGATAACGCCTCATAGACATGCCCAATGGCGTCCTATCAAGCTGACAACCAATATAACCCGTTGGTGTACCTACAGGCCATTCACTTTACTCCATCAGTACACTGCTACTCAAATGTTCATCTCTGGGATTTACTGAAGGACTCTTGGGTGAAAGCATCAAATCTGGAAGCCCATGGAGGGATGCTGGTGCAATGGAGCAGCTGCACAGAGGAGACCCCCTTCTTTCAAGCACTGATCATTCTTCACTCTAGGTTGAATTTACATGGTTATTGCAATATAGAAACTGTTAACTACTTAAAGAAGATCCAAAAAATAAGATTTTATTTACATGTACAAATATATCTAATGGGGCAAAGGGGGTTAACTTTAACAGTTGCTCTTTGTGGGAGCCATCTGCCTCTCTGTTAACTATTCCAGGCAGTGTGTACACGGAGTTAAGTTCTCACTATTCTCTATGGCTGCACTTGGCTATACCATCAATATTTTCCTGTTCTGCATGATTTGCTTATGGGGTGTGTGTGTGTGTGTGTGTGTGTGTGTGTGTGTGTGTGTGTGTGTGTGTAAGAGAAGTAGGGGTTATGGATGGAGCCAGGGCCTCTCACACGCTCAGCTGCCAGCTCGTCAGCCCTGAGCTGTAACTCCAGTTACTCTTTTTCATCTTTTAAAGGAAATCCTGAAACTTGCATTGCAAGCATAAGTTGATGTGGCTCCTCGCACTGTAACGTTTCTCAGATCCCCATTGATGGCGAACTTACAACCTTTAGCTCAGTTATTTCATTTTGAATGACATTCCATGAGTATATTTTTTTTTCCTTTTCGATTTTTACATTTCTCAGAGTTAATGCATAAAGAATCAATGAAGCTTATCTCTCCAGGTTCCTTCACGTCATTCAGAATAACGCATTTGTCTACTTTGAAAACATGATGAAATTACTTTACAGACATCCTAGGTTCCTTTCTAGAAACACCTTCCATCGGCTTCAAGACTTAAGACACTGTTAATTCAAAGATAAGCTTATGAAGCTGGCCACCTGTCATAGGATGCCAGTAAACTAAACACCAACCTGCTGGCTTCACTTGTCAGAGCTCCGTGCCACTGAATCGCCACTCTGTCTCCCTCCAATCAGAGGGAGCGAAAACTGGGAAAATAAACCAAAGGTCCACTTCTCTTTTCCGTAAGTAAGATCTCACAGGAAATCTATGCTGCAGCGGGAATTGAAGTAAAACATCTATACTAGAGCTGTGAAATAATATGTGAGAAATAATATAACAGAAACCACGAGTGAAGACCCACACCCAAAGCAAATGAGGGAACCATAGTGTGTCCATGCTCACCGACACACTCAGGAAGAAGAAAACAGACCCATAGCCAGAGAGAGCATTTTTGTGATTTGTGATGGCAGGGGACAGTGGCAGAGAATGAAAACTATCTTTCTTCTAATTTAGAGTCGATTGCAATAAGAACTCTATCTTCCAAAAAGAGAAATACAGTAAATATTTAAAAGGTTATTTTGCCTGAAAGTATTTAAAGCTCTTCTTTTCTTTTCTTTTCTTTTTTTTTTTCTGCAGAAGGATGAGAACGAAAAACTCACAAGCAGATCTGGATCACGTGCCAGCCTGTTAACAACCCCCCTGCAGGCAAACAGGAGAAACTCGAGGCTTCCGTATGCCAGACCAAACAGCTGGTCTCCCCAAGGAAGTGGGTTAGCAAGAGGCTGGCAGCCCACAACCCACTGCAGAAAAGCTCTCCTCAGAGCCTCCTACTTTTCATATTCTGTTAAAATAGCCACCAGAGGGGAGGACATACGGATGGGGTGCAGCCCGGAGCCAGATGGTGAGGGGTAAGGAAGACAAGACTCCCAGCTCCCAGCACTAAAACCGAAAGGCCTCTGGACAGCTTAGAGCGCCAACACAGGAAGTGGCTTGTGCCACCCGGGTTTAGTCCTCCCACATCATGTTGTGGAGGATGGTTGTTCTGATCTCTACAACACTCAAAACAAGCACTTTTAATTTTTCACAAAACACTGGGATGGATAATCCATACATCGAGTCAGCGCCCCTCCTTGGGAAGAAATGTTTGCTCTCTGATTAGATACTTCTAAACAGGAACATGCTGGTCCTGGGTTCCAGCCGGACCAGGGTTTAAGATGAGCAGAGAGGGGCACATCTTGCTTTGACTTTAACCGTATCAAGGAATTTTATAACGGTTACCCTAAAACTTGGCTTTTCAGGCGACCACTCCTTCAGGGGACCTTGTCCAAGTCATGTTTTTCCCCACAGAGCTTGTCTAGGAGAGAAAGGAATAAGCAAACGCAAAGGAAAACTGTGGCTCAAATAGACATTCTCATCTCAAACGCTTCAGCTTCTTAGAAGCCAGTCCTCCACTCTCTCCACGGTTCTTGGTCTTCTATCAGTTAATACACCCAATCCTTCCCCTCCTGAATCATTTAAATAGGATACAAATCTGAAACTTCCATACACAAAGATGACCTCCAGATCCTCTTTCTCCACCTCCTTCTCATGCCTGTGGCCAAGGTCAAGAGAGAAGGATGCTCAAAGTAACATAAGAACATGACCCATCAAAGGGGACCTGCTACATCTGAAAATGGAGGTTATTGAGAGAAAGGCGAGAAAAGTGGGGATTAAGCCACACTGTCAACTATTGCGAGGGGCCTCACTTTCCCCCCAAGTCCAACACTCTGATTAGGATCCGACCGCCGAGCAACTTTAGGGCTGTGCATTCCAACTTCACGAACAGAAAACTCTGAACCCGCAGCAACCACAGGCCTACGGGGGAGGCGCTTCAGCTTCCAGAACAACGCTTTTCAATTTAAAAAAGCTAACTCCTGTAGGTGTTCGTGGATGCTTTGGGGCAATGAAAATCCCATAAACAAGCAGTTAGAACTCAGTGGCTTTTCTGAGGCCAGAGGTTTCAGGCAGGATTCGCGGTTGCGAAAGGATGCTCACTCAGATCCAGCCCCCTTCCAAAGAACCCATAGTCTTATACACAGAACTCTCCGCCGCAGCATAAGGTAAAACTCGTGGCTGTCACATTTGCCTTGCAACCCCATCCCTTGTGAGATAGCTCTGTCTACATTTATCCAAGCCATGATGGGGCATTACACGGGACAGCCAAGGCCAAGTGTGATCAGCGATAATCACAGATACTGTGTAAACCTGTGTAGCCTTTTTCATTTGAATCTAAGTCAACTAAGCCACTGGTTTTCAGAAGGGGGGTGGGGTTGTATTGTAGCTCATATTACATCAGAAGTCACAGTCCCTGAAGGACTAAGTGGCCTGTTCTATCTGATTCAATGAACTTCATTCTCAAATGTAACAACACAGACAAAATGCTAGTTGCATAATGGATTCTTTCCCAATTATATCCTAGGTAAAAGCAAGGCAGATGGCCTATGGAGCTTAATAAAAAATACAGACCTATTTCCGCCTAGTGTGTTGTTTCACTGATATCCTTAGTATTGTTTTCTAGAATCAGGTTGTAGACTAAGGTATTTTTCTGCCCTGTGTAAGAACTATGTCCATCCATTTTTATAAAAAAAAAAAAAAATCAGAAGCTGTGCTGCCCAGCTCCATGACAATAGCCTTCATTATCATCCTTCAAGGCACTATTTCTGTTTTTGAGGACATAGTATCTTGTTCGCATTGCTGGCATAATGGGTCCGCAGACTTTGAGATTTCAAAATTATTGGGGATCAGTTTGTCACAGCTCCTCCAGTTTCTGTCGTCTACAGACAGTTGATGGTCTCCCAGAGTTGGCTTAAGGTTGAACTTAGCCAGTTTGTGTCTTTGACCAAGGATGATCTCAAGCACGTCCGTGGTGAAGAACGAGATAGTTCAAGTACTTGACACTTCAAAGACGACAGAGCAAGGGTGACAGACCCCTAGTGACATCAGTGGACCACAGCAGGGTTTTTAAAACTTCAAGCAAAAAGCTGATGGCTCCATGGCATAGCCAACCCAAGACTACTAGAAGGAACAAAAAATAAAGACCAAGTGGGCTGATCAGGGAGATTTTGTCATAGTTATTCACTTAGCATTTTGATTTTCTATTTTCTGAAAAGATAGACTTCCTTTGTCAATTTTACCAACCTTTAACCCCTAACAATATAGCACACAGTGTTTATATGAACCGAGAAGAAATATTTAAAAATGATGCCTCAGACTCTGCTCCTCTGCCCCCAACCCATGCAGTTCATGCCACATACATAATTTTTCACCACAATGGGCCTATCTGTATATGTTCAATAATAAACTGTCTTCCCTTAACCAGGATGTATGACTGGGAAAATCTATTATGCAACCAACACCCTGCCTGCAACGTTGTATCAGCGAATGAAGCTCGGTGAAAGAGAACAGTGCATTTAACTTCTCTTGGGAAGCCTACCTTCCAACCAGGACTGCAGTGCAGCCTTCTGAGGAGAGCCTCTGTCAGCTCATCCACCTTTCTTATAATCAGCAACAGGCCGGGAATTACATGGCCCATTGCCACCTCATTACAAGTGATGACAGTGACATTTCTTTGAGGCCACACTAAAGAACAGCAAGAAGGAAGGCACTGAGGAGGAGTGGCTTGGCCACCCTGAAGTCTCACAGGTGACCTTAGAAGATGTCAGATCAGATACCCTTCCTCCGCACTCCATCCCTTCCCCACCCCATCACCTAGGACTAGTCAGTTCAGAATCTGCATCCCCAGCTCAACCTTCTTCGCAGGGAGATGCTGCCATGGATTTAGAACCTCGAGCCTATCAGAAATGAGGGCTATTTCATGTGCCTGCCTCTCTCCACAAGGAAAGTCTAAGCTTAGGGGAATAATCTCTCAGCTTCCCAATGCAACGGGTATTTGCGCCTCACTGGAAAACAAAGGGCCTAATCAGAGGTCACAACGCCGACAGTCTAAAACTGCAAAGGCACAAGGAATCAAGTCAAATAAGCTACCCAGCCAAGGCTGTTTTAACAGAAGATGACCCGATATCAGTTTGCAAACTGGACCCGACAGCAAGATGTAATTAACCCAGCACACCTTGAGCCTCCTGCTTTACTTTTCAGGTGACAAAGTGATAGCAAACCCAACTAACACGGAACGACCATGTTCCAAAGGTTATGTTTACCATATCACAAATGCAACTCTGGAGTCAGAAAGGGACTTCCTAGTAGGATTGTGAAAGGTCACACTTATTTAGTATCTTCTAAGGACATAATTTATCGGGGACTTTTTGATTAGAGGATTATTTTCTTTACTGTATTTCTAGAGAAAAAAGAAAAAAAGTTAAGCTTTTAAAATATCAACCGAGAGTGGTGGTGACCTGTCTGTCATCCAGCACTCGGGGGGCTGAGGTGGGAAGGTAGTGAGTTTGAGGCTAGCCTGAGCTACATAGGAAACGTGTCTCCAAAAGAAAAAACACATTTATAGGCATATAAACTTATTAGCAAGTACTAGGAAAGATGCTTTATTCATTCATCATCCATCTTAATAGTTATTGACTTTAGAAAACCAAATACTACATCCAAATACAACACAACATAACGTCCATAGCTGTGCATCCAAAGCCACTCTGTTTTAGCTGGAGAAAAGCTTGAGATCAAACTGAGGTTCCTAATTTTCGTGAAGGGACCCCAAGTCTGCACAAAGGCTACATCATCTTGCATGAACGCCAAGCCCTCTCCAAAGAACATAAGGCAACTTTCAATAAAAATCTCATGTTTAATAACGCCAGTTTGGGGCTGGGTGGTGGTGTTGCACGCCTTTAATCCCAGTAGGCGAGAATCAGAGGCAGGCGGATCTCTGTGAGGTCGAGACTAGCCTCGTCTACAGAGTGAGTTCCAGGACAGGATCTAAATCAAAAGCTACATGGAGAAACCCTGTCTTGAAAAATCATAAAAAAAAATAAAAAACAAAAAAAGCAAGCAGTTTGGGGCTGGGCGGTGGTAGTGCACACCTTTAATCCCAGTACTCGGGAATCAGAGGCAGGCGGATCTCTGTGAGTTCCAGACCAGCCAGAGCTAGTTCCAGTACAGCTAGGAATGTTACACAGAGAAATCTTGTCTCAAAAAACAAAACAACCCCAACAAAATGCCAGTTTGGAGCTGGGGCAGGGGTCGGAGGAAGCTCAGTTAGTAGGATGCTTGCCTAGCATACATGAAGTCCTGGGTTTGACCCCTACGTCAAATGTCACCATATCTCAGGACACATACACCCTGGCTGACGGTACAGCAATGAGCCCACTCTGCTCATCGAACCCGGGAGGCCTTTCCACAACCAAGACCCGATAGTGGAGTCGTACCTGGCTTTCTCCGTGGTTCCGGCCACTCTCAGCTCTGAGGATAGACTTGGGTTTCCGGGACTTGAAGTTACCCATGCTGGGTCTCAGCACTCCATCCAGCAGCAGGGTCTGTTCCGCATGCTGGGCCTCGTGTAAGGGCGGAGCAAGCTCGTCTATTCGAGCCCCCACCTGTGGGTAGTTCTCTTTATTGTTTTCATCTCTGCAAGAAGAAAGACCCAATTTAGAACAGACCCAACATAGGTAAACCTGTAATGAAAAGAGCTGATGAGATTTGCCACGCTGTAGTCAGAGGGAACCCAGGCAAGGGGAAATGTTATAAGCCTAAGAACTCAAGAAATGTGAATGCCATTTTTGTTTCTCTCTATTTTTAATTTTTAAGTTAGGGTCTTCTGTATCTCAGACTGGCCTTGAACTCACTATTATTCAAAGGTGACCTTGAACTTTGTATCCCATCTTCCCTCCTGCACCCACCACAGGCTAGGATTACAGATAGGTACTACCATGCCTGATTTACACAGTACCAGGGATTGAACCCAGGGCCTCGGGCCAACTGAGTACAGCCCCATGCATCCTGTCACTCTCCCTTCCCGGGCATCTAAGTCTTCACTTGAAGACGCCCGGCTTTCACTGTGTATCCTTCTTCCCTCCCACAATAACAACGTGAGACCTTCAGCCTAGGTACTTGAGATCCCAAATTTACAGGTTAAGATTGGAAAGTGCTATGGTTATAAGCAGCCCACCTAGCAGACAGACCAACTCAAACACTCGCAGAATCATCGGACTGATCTCAGTCTCCCGGACCCAGTTCTTGGTTCGAGCCATGATGCTTCCTATCCATTGGCAAAGAGAGTTTGTACCATGGCTCTGTTTGGAGAGGAGGCAAGCCATCCAGATGAGTTTTAAGTCCAGTGATGTGTTTCCCCTAGCAGGGCCTTTGAGCAATGCCTTGAATGCAACATAGAACAAGATCCCAATCCCAATGTGGGGGTTCCCCCAGGGATGAGTTACTGCTGAATGACACAGGCCTGCCATCCCAGCAACTTCAGAAGCTGAGGCGGGAAGGTCAAACCTGAAGTCCATCCTGGGAATTTAGTGAGCTCTGTCTCCTAACAAAAAGCACAAGAAAGGAAGAGGGAGCTAGGGATATGGCTTAGTGGTACGGTTAATGCCTTGCCTAGTCAAGGTCCTAGGTTCAATTCCCAGTCTCACACTCACACACCCTACTCAGTTCTGGCAGGGATGGCCCAAGTTCCATATAATATGCCCAAAGGCTAATGTTCTCCCCTGAAACCATCTGCCCCGCTTAAATCTCTAGGCATTCGACTTTCCATAGAGCTAGCAAATAGGCAATCGTAGCCATAACGAAATGAGGGTATGAATTGGATTCTTTGCCATAGACTCTAAGGTTTGCATGGTCAATATCACCAACCTTACTCTCTGGCAATTCACCAGAAGCAGCTACTTCCTGGGCATTTTTGCCCCCTTCACCCAAGAAAGCACTGTGGTAAGGGTACAATAGGAAGCAACAGTCCCCAGCTGCTCAGACACATAAAGCCAGAGAGGGAAGTCCAGGGAGGGAAGGTCCCCCACCAGACCCACCACGCAACACACCTTCCTGCAGGTGATGACTGAACTCACTAAGCTGTTGAGAAGGTGGGGGTGGGGGTGAGGAGAAGCCACCAGGACTGGTGATTTGCCAGTCAAGTCGCAGGTGGCATATCCAACAAGAATAAGTAAGGGTAAGAAGCTGGGGCGGGGGACAGTGCTGGTGACCCAGTTGTTAACAATCACACTTTTTTACATGTCACTAATGGCTTTAGACATTAGAGGCAAGCCAGGGCTGGGAACTTAGCCCATTCCAGTGAATTCTACAGCCTGTAGCGAGGTGAAGTGGGGCGCTATGCTATCTACTCAAGTGCCTACCAGGGAAAGGAAGCCACAACATCCTTTCTAGGAGCATTTGTTCCTCATCAAGGTCGGAATCCAGAACCCTCCATAACGGGGTCCAAGACAGTCAATACATGTTTAGTGACTAGGGATGAGGGCGCATTGTCAAATGTAACGAATACATTTTCTGTTCAAGGGTCTGTTCAAGGGTCTGGAATTCACACCACCATACTCGGCTCAGAAGCACACTTTGAAGAAAAGATGTTTGGGTTCCCAAAAGAGACTCCAGATCCAGAGGGTCACTTGTTACAAATCAGAACAAAGGGCGGGTCATACCTGAGCCCAGAGCAGTCGTCCTCGTCTTCATGTAAAGAGACCGTACCGTCCTCACACCTGAGACGACAGGGAGAACAGCGCGTCAGACACAAAGGTCTACCACGGTAGACGTGGCAGTAATCTAGAGTCGTGTCAAGATTAGCATGGAAAATTACGTTGCACGGTGATCCTCACCACTGTCTCCCCGAAGGACACAGAACCACAAACACCCAGCTCCAGTTTCTGATGTCTGTCAGGCCACGATACGACACCAGCGTGCCAGTCAAAGCACGTAAGCCGAAAACATCAAATTAGCTTTGACTTTTCACCTCCACAGCGCGACTTAGACGTCATCTAAACCAGTGCTTCTCAATCTTCCTACTACTACGATCCTTTAACACAGCTCCTTATGTCCTGGTGACCCCCAACCATCAAAATTAGTTGCTTGCTACTTTGTAACTAATTTTGCTACTGTTACGGATTGTAGTGTAAACATGTGATATGCAGATGGCCTTAGGTAACCCCTGTGAAAGGGTCGTTGAGAACCACTGGTCTAAGGAGGTGTGAGAGCTCACTAATACCAAGATGCTCCCAGGAGGACGTCAGACACCAAGAGGACTGCTCTCAAGAGAGATCCCACAATCCTCTGCATCAGGCACTCTGTCCTGTGCCCCATGCCACAACAGCAACCACTGGCCTTGGACTTTCTCTTTTTCACAAGACTTCCTAACTAACCTGATGAAAAAGACTTGGCTCTTCCACATTAAAAAGAAAAAAAAAAAAATCCCTGATGTCCCCTACTCCCCGAGGGGACCTACAGTAAGAGTGTTGTTGTCCCTAAGTAAGAGGGAATCTCTGTTCCACTTCTCAGCCATTCATCCTGCCTCGCCCAGCCCCACCCTGGAACATTTTCCCATCTTCCATTCCCATCCACCCCGCACTGACAAAAGTAGGAGGGACCAGTACTGAACAGGAACCTTCCCAGCAAGATCCACACACACCATTATAACGATGTTCATTTTAACGCATAAATGTTTACTCTTCCTCCTTTGGTTCTGGTGTATTTTGTGCATCTGAGACCCTTTGAATTGGTTTCTTATTGCAGGCAACAGCTATAGCCATAACTATACTCAGAGAAACGCTGTCAGTTCTTTTTCTAGGGACACCATCATGGCTCCCAAGTGCAGCATTGTGGATGACTCTGCTCCCCCGGCAGAATAACCGAGGAGTTTAAACAACAGAACCAATGGCTATTAATTAACATGGACTGCTTCCCAGGTGCTCAATTCACCTTCTGTGATGGCTAACTGTAATCGCCAACTTGACGGAAGTTTCTAGAGTAGGTTAATTGATGTGAAAAGACCCAGCCTGACTGTGGGCAGCACCATTCCAGGGGCTAGAGACCGAGACCGAGAGAAAGTGAACTGAGGATCAACATCCATCTCTTCCTGCTTCCAGACAAGATGCGATGTGATCTGCTTCCTCAAGCTCCCGTCTGGCGCCTTGCCCACTACGATGGACCGTCCCTCAGATTCTGAGCCAAAATCAGCCCTTTGTTAAGTGGTTTTCGGTCGAGGTGTCACGCCACAGCAGTGAGAAAAGTTGGACCAATGTGTCTTACATTTTCTAAGGTTAAGAACGGACCGCTGTGCTTTATTTTAATGTCCAGTTCACTGAGGTAAACAAGTGATAGCAACGTCAAATTCCTATTGAAGTTATCATGTGCTGGCTCCCTTCTTCCCTACTTCTGTTCTTGATGCAGACACGTTTGATATAGCTATACTCAAAGTAACATTTTTTTCTAAAGGATACAAGGTTTTCAAAGGATCTGGATCCTGTTCTGAGATACTCAATGTAGTTGAGTAGGCGAAAATAAAACAAATAAATACATATGCACAAATATAATACAGTGCTTATGCTACATTAAATAACATATTTAAATATTCATCACTGGAAACGCTGTATAATTAGTCCACAAATTAACTAAAGAAAGCTCCTGTTCTCTTCTCTTACAGTCTCTTTTTAAATTATGGCTTTTGTAGTGAATTATACAAAGGCCACCTACAGACTTGAGCCCTCTTTATCTAAGAGAATATTCCGTTCCCTGTGGCAATAAAATAAAGTTGGTCGAGTTAACAAAGTGCTCATTTTAACGGAATACTCTAAGCTTCTTGGCTCTCTTCTGTTTTTGACTACCAATAGCTCTACTCTATTTATCTCATGAGAAATAGCAACTCAGTTCCCAAGTTTTACACACTGCCCCATCATCAGTATTCAAACGTAGTTCACGGAGGCTTTGCAATGTGAATGACAATGTTTTCCGAGAGTGAAAGAGAGAAAGTCTCACAATGTAGAAACCTAGACTTCTCACCTCTAAGAATTCCAGCCCCCAGTCCCAGCCCCCGAGTTCAGTAATGCTGCCTGAGGACTTGGAAGTTTCTCTTCTGGAAATGATCGTTTCCCCCTCTAATCACGATGGCCCAAGGATGGAAATTTAGCACCAGAGCAGGTGACTTCTGGGCCATCAGGCTGGACCAAATTAGTAGAACAGAAATATCTCCTAAACAACAGCCAATTGCTGCTCAGGACACACAAGTTCAAGACCATAGGTCCAGCGTTGGAAATCGATGTCCTCACTGGCCTTGGAGTTCATCCCTGCTCCTTGAGCGAGGCAGAATTCTCCACTGCTTTACTAGGGACCATCAACCCCCACCCAATCAGCATCTCATTTTTGTCTTTGCCCAGGAGGGTCCTATAAAGGGACAATGCCGGCCTAGTTACGAAACTGGATTCTGCTACAGGAAACCACAATCATGGCTCCCCACTTCTGGAAGACCATTAACTCAGACTAAGTGACCAACTGACACAGGCACGGTGTTCTCTAACAATACTGTTATACCACACGGAGAGTTTAAAGGCCAATCCTTTTTATGATCTCCCTCTTAGGTCCTCAAAACAAAAATATTATATTAATCAAGGTAGCCTAGGCTCAGAAAAACAAACATTACGTAGGTAGATCCTGACTTCTAAGTTTTATATATGTGTATTTATGCAGGAGAGAGTAGGGCTGAGGTTGGGAAACTAGAAAAAGTCCATAACGGGGAAAAGAACAGAACACGTGATGTGGACATGGAAAGGGGGGGGCAGAGAGATGAGGGGAGGGATGGGGAACAACCCACTAAAGTTAATACTACAAGCAAACTTGTTACTTTAGATACTAACTGAAAAATGGACTCAAAAGCGAGAAATAGTCCATCAGGATGGTGTATTCAGAAATAGCTGTTTGGAAACATGGTATGTTGTGTATATATTTTAACAAGTGTGAATTCAATGAGAGAGACATTTCAAGTCTTGCAATAACGTAGCAATGTCCTGATGGTCTTGCTATTGGGCCTTGTCACAGCGGATCTCCGCCACCAAGTGGCTAACCACTCACATTTTACGGCCAGCGTGCTTTAGACAAAATAGAAAATGTCAGCCCTGACAGGGTTCACGGAAGCTTTCTGGAAGTCGCTGAAGTCACACGTCTATGTGTGACTGAACTGTGAAAGAGAATGTTTTCCTTCTGGTTGGCCATGGTGAAAAGGAGAGAATGTTAATTAAAGACACTTCCAGCAAGTGACTTCTGGGTCGCTCTCCTCGGCAGGCCGTCAGAGCGCATCACCTGGGATGGCTCAGACATCTCCCCAACAACTCCAACTGTGGTCTCTCTTCTCCCTCTTTTACTTTGCTCAGTCTGCCAAGCACAAACAAAAGGAAAGAGCGCACAGTCCCCAGCCCACATGACGCCTGCACCTTCTCAGGCCAGCCTGACAGCTAAGAAAGAACGCGGTCCCAAGGAGGCCAAGCTATTGCCAGGATTCCAAGGCTTTACTCTAGGGAACCTTGCTTGTCCCTGCCCCACATCACCAAGTCCACAGACAAAAGTCACATGACATTGCCAGTCTCTTTTCCCTGAGGCGCAGGAGACTAAAGAGCCAGACTTCTTGGAATAGTGGAAGCTAAAGACATATCCATGAGAAGTTATCTTCTCTGGTTAAACAGGAAGAGAGGTCCCAACTTGATGGGCTGGCTGAGAGAAATGGTTTCTCTTCTCCCCACCCCCACCCCCGCAGCACCACAGCCCTGAAGGCAAAGTTGCAGAGATGCAATCCTCTCAGGGAATTTCCCACAGTGTGGTCCCAGAACCTCCTGCATCAGTGCTCTCGGGAATACCTGACTGAGAAGAGCAGACTGCAGAGTGGCCCTGCCTCTGCCTCAAACAGCTCTGAGGGTAGAATGTCAACCTCTGGGGGCAGTTGCCTGTTGCGTTTGTTTGTTTGTTTTGGTTTTTTGGGTTTTTTTTTTTTTTTTTTTGAGATGTCTCTTGTAATCCAGGCTGGCCTCAAACTTTGCTATGTAGCCAAAAAATGACCTTGAACTTCTGATCCTCCTGCCTCTACCACCAACTGCTGGAGATTACAGGAGTTCACCACCATCACCACCCAGTTTTATTTGGTGCTTGGAATCAAACCCAGGGCTTCTTGTATGCCCTATACTGTAAACTTTATTTTTTTTTATCTATTTTTATTTTATATGCTTTGGTCCTTTGAATATAATTGGCCCCCATAAACTCACAGGGAGTGGCCCTACCAGGAGGTATAGCTTTGGAGTAGGTGTGGCCTTGTTAGAGGAAATGTGTCACTGTGGAGGCAGGCTTTGAGGTCTCATATATGCTCAAGCCACACCCAGTGTCTCAGTTCTCTTCCTGTTCCCTATGGATCAAAACGTAGAGCTCTCAGCTCCTTCTCCAGCACCATGTCTGTCTGCACACCATCATGTCCCACCATGATGATAATGGACTAAACCCCTAAAACTGTAAGCCACCCCAATAAATGTTTCCCTTTATAAGAGTTGCTGTGGTCGTGGTGTCTCTTCACAGCAACAGAAACCCAAACTAAGACACGTGCATTGGGGTTTTGCCTGAATGTCTGTCTGCATGAGGCTGTCAGAATCTCTAGAACTGGACAGATAGTTGTGAGCTGCCATGTGGATGCTGGGAATTGAACCTGGGTCCTCTGGAAGAGCAGCCAGTGCTGTTAACCTCTGAGCCATCTCTCCTGCTCCTTGTGATGTAAACTTTTAAACAGCACTGCCTAGTCACTTGACTAGTATGCTTCTAAAATATTTTCATCTAATGGTTTCTAAAACTCAAGCCAGCTCTGACCTGACTCCAATCCAAATACACATCTTAGGTCCTCTCTTAGCCCCAAGTCTATATTTTTCAGCAGAGTTAACCCCCTTCCCAGATAGTGGTGATCAGTTCATTTTGTAAACCAATACCTAGAGGCTACTAGGCAGAACTTTTGCAAGGGAGACACCAAGCTACAGACTGTCACCCAGTAAGAGACTTTGAAAACAACCCTTCTTGAGAAGATGCTGCAGATGTAGCCAAACAGCTAAGGCCACCCGGATGTTGGGAGGGAGGGAGGTCGTATATAAAACTGAGTTAAATCCACCCAGACCTACACAGGCATCACAAGGCCTGAGAAAAACCAAGAAGAGGATAGTCTGCCCTTGAGTTCCAATTCCGCTCTCCTTGACTCTCCCAAGACCTCCCGCTGGGCAGGCCTGGGCATGGGCCACTGAGCATTGTCTGAGGTTCAGGTATGAGGACCTGAGTTTGAAACCACTTTAAAGTCCATCAGAGGACTGGAGAGATGGCTCAGAGGTTAAGAGCACTGGCTGCTCTTCCAGAGGACCTGAGTTCAGTTCCCAGCAACCACATGGTGGCTCACAACCATCTGTAATGAGATCTGGTGCCCTCTTCTGACATGTAGGCATACATGCCAGCAGCATATTATATGCAAAATAAATAAACTTAAAAAAAAAAAAAAGTCGATCAGAGTGGTGGTGCATACAAAGCCCCAGGGCTGGGGTGAATGGAGACAAAAGGATTCCCAGAGCTCATTAGTCATCAGTCCTATCCATCCATGAACTCCAAGTGCAGTGAGAGATGAATTCCAATGAGATAAAAGGAAGAGAACAGGACGTTAACCTCTGACCTCCACAGGCAACTTCATGTGTGCGTGCATGCGTGTATGCACGCGCATGCGCGCACACACGCATACACACACCACACACACACACACACACAAGTGCACACATACAAACTGGCCAAATAGCATCCTTTCAGATTGGACTACCTGATAAAAACAACTCAATAGGAAACACTAGAAACACTAATGACTATGTGGACACACCTTCCAAGACACAGGGTTTTTCACTTACATTTTAATAGGGCCCACTATCATAGACCTCAAGCCAAAAGAAAGGCTCTCAGTGGTGTGGGGATGAGGCAATGAGAAGGGTGGGGGCAGGAGGTTGACGACATTTGCTCATCTCAGAAACATCAGAACATCCTCAGAGTACACCAACATCTCAACCAAACACTTCCAGGGCACCTGCTACATCTGTGCCTTGGGATAGCACCCTCCTTCCTGCTGGCTAAGGGACTGTGCCCACAGACCCAAGAATAGGTTCATATTATTGAGGGGAGAACTAAAAAACAATGTTGCATTTGACCACCACTGGTTTAAGACGCCCCTCCTCTCTGCCCTGTCAGACCTGTGACGCTTTTGGTACCCTGTCAGTGCCTTCGATTCTTGTATTAACCAGATGGCTTCCCAGTCACCACTCACAGCCTTTTAAAAGGAACCGCTGTCACCTCGCTAAAAGTAACAACGTGATCTTATGCAACCAGAACTCCTTGGGGAGTATCCAAGGATGAGACACGACAGTCTCCCCAGCATTTAACCACAACACACACACACACACACACACACACACACACACACACACACACCCCGCAACCCATATGAAATCTGGAACTAAATGTCTCTGTCTTGAAGCGCCTGGGCCTGTGACTGGGGCTGACTCTAGCCACATAAGGCACCTGAGAATCAAGCCCAGAAAGCACATAGTGCCAGCAAGTCCAGCAGGGGCAAAGAGTCGGTAGGTATCCGACTGCTTGAACCAGGAAACCCAGGCCTCATCTTTGGTCCACCGATATATCTCTCCTCTTCTCTCAGCCTTTTATAGAGAGGCAAAGTGGCAAAGCAATGTTGCTACCACTGCCCCAGAGGGCAGGCCATACTGCATCTTGGAAAGTTTACCTGGTCTTCCTTTTAAAGAATCCCCACTTAGGGGAGCTCAAAGAGGGTCCCTATGACAATAGTAAACCAAACAGATGAGCAAAGGCAATTGGGAAAGAGGCCCCAGGGAGCACAGTGGAACCTCGGCCTTCCTCTCCAAGTCCCTGCAACAATGGTAGACTCCAAAACCCAGAGGATGCTCTATGCACTGTCCAGGTATCTCCCAAATAGCTCCCAAGTCAACTTGTGGCTTCTGTTTGAAACGCGCATGTTTTTAAGTAGCAGAATACACAACTTGGCACACGCCTTCTTTCAAAGCTTTTCCAGAGTGACTTTTAGCCAAAGATCCCCAAAGTAAACACAAATATCCTTATGATAAGACGGCTAGGTGGGATACATATAGTTTATACACCCAGCTATATGTAAATATCACATATAGTGCCAGAAAAAATATACTACCACATTAATTTCTGATATAGATAGATAGATAGATAAACAGATAGATTATAGTCTCAAGAAAATAATAAGGAAGAGATGACCAGAATAAAAATGAAGCACTATAAATATCAAAACAAACAAACAAACAAAAAACCTGTGTGGGCTGGCCTTGAATAAAACACCACTCCCCATCCTCCAGTTTGTTGTTAGTTGCCCTAAGCATCAGGTAAGGCATTTCTCTGGTCATATTATTGAGGTCAGATGAGAAAAAAAAAATGACAAAAGGCATCTAGAAAAGTTTACCGCACCGTGTCTCAAAAATCTGTACACACGGAGGGACAATAAGTTTCCCCTGTTTAAACGTGATGGAATTAACCTCCAGTCCTCTGGCATCCATCTAGTTGGGGGTCAACGTACACCGCACGCATGCCATGAAAACTGACACGCATGTTGGCAAAACAAAACCAAGCTTCCTTTCTGACATGTCACATAGATAAAAAAAAAAAAAAAAGCTAAGCTCCAAGATTGCATATTTTGGGACACAGAGTCTCCCCCAGTAATCAGCTAGGTTTAATACCTACCCCACACACACACACCATACCCCCACATACAGCTGCTAAAATACTGGCTGCAACCTGTGAGAGGTTTGTGGGCCCTGCCACCCTCGCAGTCCCAGGTTCCAGGAGACAATGCATCGCCTGGGAAGAGGGGCTGGGGACGGTGGGTACCTTCACCACAGTTGCTTCGGAAACAAGCATGCAAGTCGATTGTAATGGCAAGAATCACTTACTCAGTTACAGCGGCGCTGCCGAAGGAATTATCCTGAAGGCTGAAACAGAAACAAGAAAACATGAGCCAAGTCCGGCCGGGGAGCCGTCTCCCTAATTGCTCTCCCCGAGTTAGAGCACGCACACAAACATGGCATTGCCAGACAAGTCTCAGGGCTTGCCCGACACGCTCGCTCTACCTTGGGCTGCTGTCTGCACATGCTCCTGACGACACCCCCAGCAGGGGCCCAGCGGCAGCGGCGAACCACAAAGCCCAGCAGCCCGCGAGGCTGCGGGGACTATGGGGCGGGGCGCGGCGGCGTGAAACCCGAGGTTGCAGCTGCAGGAACCTAGAGAGGCTCCGCGCAACCCCGGTAGGAGCTGCAAGGAGTCCAAGCGGCTTGAGCTTGCTACCTCAGCCTGGGCGGGCAAAACAGATACCTCCCACACACACACACATCCCGCACCGCGCCCCAATGTATGCAATGCCCGCCTCCCATGGCTAGTTACCTCCCCAGCCCCCACCCCACCCGAAGGGTGCAAACGCTCAAAGATGAATCCATCTCCCAGAAAAAAGCAAGGAGAGATAGAAAAGGAGAGAGGGAGATGGATGCTGAGTCTTGTCTTTTTTTTTTTTTCCTTGTGTGGTGGTTTTTATTGCGTAGAACAAAAGACCCTCCAAAGGGCCGGCTGCATCCCCACAGGTTTGAATGCGCTCTGGTTATTTCATTTCGCTGGAGAAAGCGCTCTGCTCAGGACCACACAGCTGTAAACGAGTCTACGCAGGGCGAGTATCGAATGCTTTCCAGGCCTTAGCTGGTGCCTAGGACACCGTGCAAGAGGGGAAGGCGGGACTCTCGTACCCCAGACACCTTGACAAAGGATGGAGTGCAGAACTCACAAACGCAGTTCCATTGGATGAAGGCTGCTCCGTTAAGGGAAGCCAGCCAGCCCCACCCCCAACCCTCCTTATTCTTGCTTGAAGGATGTTTGTCCTGCCCCCTTCACGTCTCCTGCCATGTTGACCTTGACTTGAAATAAACAGACAACTGTGAAAGACAGGTCTCTGGATTTTGAAATAAGATTTCCCTGCCAGGAACAGATGAGCTGGTGGCCTAACTCTGTAACCAAACTGATGACTTACTTTATAACAACTGACCTCATTAAAAAGAAAATTCAACTAAATTTTAAAATGCCTCGAAAATTTGGAAAAAAGGAGGAGGAGGAGGCTCGCCTTCCAGGGTCACACTGAGTCAAAGTTTAAAGGTCCACCCAAGGGCTAGTTAATACCCCAGGAGGGCTGACTTGTGTGGACTTGGCTGTGCCATTGCATAGAGCCTAGCCATAGCCCCCTGGCCTGTTAACAGGGACATTCTTCTCTGTCCGTCCAGTTGCAAAGATAACCTCCTGAAGGTCATTTCACCGCCTGCAGGACATGAGTGAATTGTGCATCTAACCCAAAGAACCTTCTTTCTAAATGCCTGTAAAATGAATCAAGGAGCAGCTCCATTCATCTCTGGTGTGCACTCACAGTTTTTTGGTTTTTTTTTTTTTAAGTCCCATTTTTAACTTTTCCTGTTTGTACTTGGGGGATAAAAATGAAAGTTTCAGAGAAAAACAACAACAAAAAGGTTATCATTAAGTTGGTTTTTTTCTTTTCTGCAGTTTTACTCTCTGATCTCCAAATATTTTTAGACTGGCCAAATAAAAGCTTAAAGTGGCCTTTGATATTAATTCTGCAGGTTAAACAGATTCTGAAATATTGATTCCTTGCTTGTCGAACTATACTACACACACATTCTTAATCATACCGGCTCACGGAACTAGGTTCTAGATGACACACTTCACCGTGTTTACGGAAACATGGAGTCTAACCACGGAGTTATCTTCCTGTGCACAGATCTGAAGACTGTCCGTTTCCCAAAGGCTCTTTAGCTTAGAGGGGTCCATTCTGGGTGGTCCAGGCGTGTACACAACTCCAGGGATCCATTTAAGACAGGAAGGAACAATGCTTGTAACTGAGAAACAGAACTTATTGTCCAAATGGTATGCACCCACTGAAAATAAGATGAAATAATATAGATGTACGCCATAAATCCAGATATTCAATAATGCCCAGAGGGAAAGGGAAAAATGAGTTCCCTGCAACCTGTGAGCAGAAAGGACCCAGAATAGCTTTTAAGAACTACTCATACAGAAGAATGGCAACCGGCTGGCACAGTGTATTATGGCTGAAACCCCAGAATAAAAGCCTGCCATTTAGCGGTGTGCAAGAAACCACTTCAGCTTTTACCACTCATCCTATTCTTAAGTTGTTCCCATCTTAGATCCGATATTTGTTTTCGTAAGTGGTCTTCAAGTACCTTTTTAAATGAGATGTCCTATTCACCTTGGAATGCACAAGACTGGTGGAGAGCACAAAAGGCTGGTTCGGAGGCCCCAGGTTGATCTGAACAACAGGGCAAGTTCAAAGGGAGAAGAAAAAAAATAATAATTATCGCTGGGATCTCTTAAGGAAACTTGAGGATTTCCCAGGGCAGAGACAGGGTCCAGACTTCCCTATGGTTTTATGTAACATGGTCAAAACACATTTTTGAAAGGAGAGAGATAATAAATTAGTATGTTTTCAACTTTGAAACAGAATATAGATAGGCAAAATGATGTGGACCCATTGAGAATAAAAGGAGACAGCAAATGTACTCAGTTGATTTGTTTCTCAAACTCATTAAAAGACCAGTGAAGTGAATGCTCAGGTTCAGCACACCAGTTAATATTATACCTACCAGAGGGTTCTGAGAAAACACTACCTGGCTTTGTCTAGTGAACTAATGAATGATGAACAAATGATACACAGACTTAACCCTGTGTCGGATGCAGTCCCAGCTAACCAGAAGCCTTCGGTATAAATATGCATATGTGTATATAATGGATAAGATGTACAGCGTACAAGAGGATAAGGGGAAGCAAAGAGGCTAGATCTGAGTATGGTTAACTCACCTGCACATTAAAGTTCCGGTTCTCCATGTTTTCTAAAGGTGGACATACGAATTTCATACTTAGTCCCAATAGTTTCCTAATTACACTGTTTTCATTCCAATATGCTGACCAGAGCAGTCATGCGGCACCGGAGAAAGAAATCTACAAGGTCAAGATAAAGACAAACCACTGACTGGTAGTTTAATCAAAAATAAAAAAACAACAAAAAATATTACCTTATGACTCACTTTCCTTGTTCTTGGATACAGATATAATCTGTCTCAAGGGTTCTTTCAAAGACTAAATGGAATTCTTGGCACCAAGAAATTTAAAAGAACATTTCAACAGTCAATAAATGCCAGTTTTATCTTTGTTCTATTGTTATAATGAGCAACGTGTAAACATGAAGTTTGGAAGAGAAACAAACTGGCTGTTGGGTGGGCAGCAGGTTTACAAATGATACTATCTTTCTGCTCTGGGGCTTCACTGCTGGCACAGCTTCTTAACTTGGAAAAATCATAAACTTTTATATTCGACCTGACGTGGGTTTGCTCTAGGTGGAAGGGGCTTCATGGAGAATGGTGGTGATTACGCTTTGTAACTGACTTTAAAATGCTCGCACATCCCTGGAGGACCAGACAATTCTGAGAAATCGCTTTCTGAGGGATGCTGGGGCAGAGGGCCAGAATCCTTACAATGTCAGGAAGTCAACAGAGGCCTGTTCTATTGGCCTGGACACAGTGACTTGGAGCTTCCTGTCAGTGCTCCAGGGAATAGCCAGGCCTCTCTGTGTGTGACAAAGAGGACTCCTGCCTGCCCATGAAAGATAATTTTCCATTAAAAAGAATGAGATTCCTCTCCTTTATATCTCTGTCCTCAAATCCTTTGCTTTCCCATCCTGATCCTTGACACCACTGCAAAAGGGGGCCTCATTCTCTGAGTGGTTGTTGTCTGGGCTATTGCGGATCAGCAGACACAGGTGGAGATCTATTTATGGTTTGGGTCACCTCCATTCAAGCACCTCTCTCTCTAAATTAATGTTTATGTATGCCCAGTCCATTTTTGACACACAATCTCTCTCTGATCCACCTAACTTAAAGTGTACATCCCGTGTAGAAGGATGGGGAACTTAAATATCAAATCTTGCAGAGGATTCTGAATTCCACGAAGCTGATGGAAGTGGCGCGGGAAACATCTTAAATAACATTTATAACCAGTGTCAGATGAGGAGACGTGGGATCAGGAACCAAAGAGCAAAGACGGCATCGAGTAGAAACAAGTTTAGGCAGATACCTGGAAAGATTTTATGAAACCATTAATTAATTGCATAAGTGTTGTAGTTTTATAATTATAATTATAATACCCTGGGTGTCAAATATGAGGCAAAGATCAATGAGAACTAGGAAAATACCTTCACGGGTTCAGCAAGATGCTTTAGTGAGCTTAGTGAACTCCTGCACTGAACTTGAGGACCTTGGGTTTGATCCCAGAGGCCCTCAAGGTGGGAAGAGAGAATCAGCTCCTATAGGCTGTCTTCCGACCTCCGTGCACACGCCATGCATGCATGTACCAGGTATCCATACACTCACATACATACTCACACACAAGTAAATATCTAGTCCTGAGGAAAATGATATGTAGTCCCTCTAATGGAAAGGCTAGCATTTCTCTTGTTTCTAAGAATTGGCTTGCTCTTCCCATTATGTGTAGAATAAAAGCTAAGAATTATGCTATACTTTCATCAGACGATACTTATTCTGCTTGGAGGTGACTGAACTTCTATTTAACCACGTGGGCCTCCCTGCTATGATAACAGGAGAACCTTACGCTACACTAGACCCTGCGGGCGTGCCATTCTTGAGCTGGGGTGTTCAACTGTGATTTCTGGAGGTAGAACTTCTTCCCTGACACCCTCCCAAGCTTGGACTCACCTAGCACTCTTCTCTACTTTACTTGTGTTGTTGACTCTGAATGCTTGTGTATGGCTGCTTCTGCACAATAGGAACAGAGATTTGTGGGTCTTATTCACTGCTGTAACCCCAGGGGTAACACTACCACTTGAGGGAACGGAATAGTCAAGCTGGAGAAAAGACAGAAATGAGAGCAAGGAAAGAGATATTTTGACTGCGGGGGCCATTATCAGACTAGCAAGAAACCTGACACTAAAGAAATTCCTAGGAATCCACAAGGATGACCCAAGCTAAGACCCTAAGCAATAGTGGAGAGGGTGCTTGAAGTGGCCTTGCCCTATAGTCAGATTAATGACTATCTTAAATATCACCATAGAACCTTCATTCAGAAACTGATGGAAACAGAGGCAGAGACCCACATCAGAGCACTGGGTTGAGCTCCCAAAGTTTAGTTGAAGAGTGGGAAGAGTGAGAATATGAGCCAAGAAGTCAAGGCCATGATAGGAACACCCATTGAAGCAGTTCACCTGAGCTAATGGGAGCTCACCAACTCCAGCCAGACAGGGAAAGAACCAGCACAGGACCAAACTAGACCCTTTGGATGTGGGTAACAGCTGTATGGCTGGGCAGTGGCACCAGGATTTATTCCTACTGCTTGTACTGGCTTTTTGGAAAACTATTTTCTTTGGAGAGATACTTTGCTCTGCCCAGATATAGTAGGGATCTGCCTTACCCTCTCTGAGGGGTGGATGGCGGGTGGTGGAAGGAATGGGAGGAGAGGAAAGAGTGGGAACTGTGATTGGTATGTAAAAAAATTTTTTTAAAAGATAGTTTCTTTTTATAGAAAACAAAACAAAACAAAATACTATCTACCAAGTTAGCTACCTAATAAGTATGTGTGGATTGCAATTAATGAGTTAGCTCCAGTTTTCAAGACAAGGCTTAATTTACCATTTTTTCTTTCGTCTATTTAGCATGAAAATCTCTAGCTCTTACTTTAAATCCATTTTAAATAAGATTTTTTTGTAGTAATATGAGCGGCGGGGCTGCGTCCCCAGCACCCGGGCCACCTAGCTAGCTTATGCCTTGAAATAATTACATGGACACTGTATTCTTTTCAACACTGTTTGGTCCATTATATCTAGCCTCTTCTCGGCTAACTCTCGCACCTGGACTAGCCCATTTCTAATAATGTGTGTAGCACCGAGGTGCGCTTACCGGGAAGATTCTAGCCTACGTCCATCCTGGGTCTGAGCTTCATCGCAATCGCGTCTGCCTGGGAGAGGGGAGCATGGCGTCTCTGAGCTCACTTCCTCTTCCTCCCAGCATTCTGTTCTGTTTACTCCACCCACCTATGTTCTAACCAATAAAATGGGCCAAGGCAGTTTTTTTATTAGCCAATGACCTTCCTCCATCGATTTTTTTTTCTCAAGACAAGTTATTTTTAGGCAACGAGGCCATCATCCTCTACCAGACATTCCTCCCTCCTTTGCTCAGCAGGGACAACAAACAGACTTCATGCTGTTGTGATAAACGCTGTGGGTAGCACTGGCTATGCAAGCATGGTCCCAGTCCAACCAGGAGAGGCAGACGTTGGTTCCTCAGCAATGTTTGCAATGGAGATAGGACTGGGGAGGGGGCCAGTGGAGACATCAACCTAGAACCTATGGAAGTAAAGACACTTCAAAGCAAAACAGATGTCACGTTCAGTCCTTGAGCTTGAACCAGTTTTCAGAGAGACAATACATCCTTGCTATTGATGTGGTTCTCAGGAACCTTTGACCTTTGTAGTTACCCAGTTGAATTCTTTCTCTTAACATCCAAACTTCCAAGACAATCTGTGACTGGTGTTTAAAATCTTTGGAACCCAAATATTCAGGCTCCATAATATTCCTTTCGTGGATCTTCCAGTCCTTCAGAAAACATGACAAATGGAGTCTCCTGCCCCTGTTATGTTACTTTCACCTGCAGAACTATGACCGTGAAGGGTGACCTTCCGAACTAACCTGGTCCATCTTCTCACGTCCAGGCAAACACCACTGGTTCCTTCTTTAGATTCTCATATGACATGCTTCAACTCTCCCTAACCTTCTGCAGCACTGATTAAAACATTGGTGCTGCCCCTTCCTGCACATGTGACCTTAGGTGTGGTCTATTCACAAGAGTAGAACAAAATTTCCAGCTGCTTCACCTTGATGTTGAACTCTTGCCTGTGGCCCTTGATCCCTGGGAGTTTTCCAGTTATGTCACACCTCTGGTTTCTCAACACAAGAGTAAAGTGATACTCCAGAACCTCACCTGTACCACCTGGAAGAAGAGGAATTGGCTGATGGAACATAGAACCAGCTTCGCATAGATATCATGACATTGTTAGACTTTATACTTCATACTCCTAAATCCCACCTTTCACATCATAGTTGATACATGTTTTGGCAAAGATTCCATTATCCACCCCTTCCAGTTTCATAGACTCAGCATCCTGTGGATGTAACCCTTTCAAAGCATTGCAATGTCTTCTAAATACAGGTTTATTCAATTCATGTCTCCTGGCTCACATAGATTAGGGGAAGTCGTATGATAGGGCATCTCTTGGGTATATTCCCAAGAGTGGTATTGCTGGGTCCAGGGGCTCTTATAACTTAAATTAAACCAGTTCTTTTAATCTACACATTGCTATGTAGCTCATGGCTTTTACCTGTCTTCCTGCATGTCATGCTTCCTTTGTATCTGGCTGGCCACTCCTCCTGTCTTTTTCCCAGAGCTCTCTGTCCCTGGAAGTCCTGTCTAACCTTTTCCTGCCTAGTTAATAGTCATTCAACTCTTCATTTAACCAATCACAGTGACACATTTCACACAGTGTAAAGGAATATTCCACATCACAGAAATTGCCGGACACTTGGCTTAGATTGACAGATAATCATGTCTGCCATACTCTATTGGTCAATGTATAGGCAAATCAGCTCAGATTCAAGAGCAGGAGGAAAAAAAAACATTCTCCTCTTGATGGGAGAAAAGTTAAAAAAAATAAAAGTCTGGTCATGGTCGCCTCTTGTGTTTTGGACATGAAATGTCCTCCAAAGGTTCCTGGGTCTGAACACTGGGTCTCCACCTGGTGCCTTTTGGGAAATAATGAGAGGTTTAGGAGGTGGAGCTTTAGTGGAAGAAGTGGGTCACTGGAGTGGGCCTTTAATGGTAAAGACTGGCCCACTTCCTGTTTACTCTCTGCTCCTTGAATGCAGATGCAACAGGACCAACCAGCCTTCTTCTCCCACTACCATATGTTCCTTGCCTACTGCCATGCCTCGTCTGGATAGGAGCCATAATCCTCTGGAACTATAAACCAAAGTAAACGTGTAAAGATTTTTTGCCAGGGTATTTTATCATAGCAATGAGAAAATTCCTAATATGCCATCTTTATTCTGCAACCAACATCCTCAGTAATTCGTCTAGGAGTAATTATTTTATGTTGCTGTTGTTTCACCTTTGGGAATATGAATCTGTCTTGCTGGGTCACCAGTGGACACATGGGAGAATGTTTGAAAAGACAGAAGGAGAAAGATGGCAAAGAATATGTTTGCCAGTAGTCTGCCTTGTTAATGTAGCTACTTCAAGCAACAGTCATTGACAGTTTTGTTTCAACAGCCCGTCCTGCCAGGGTCTATTACGACTTGTAAGTCATTTGTCAAATATTGACTATTGTGAATAATTCAATCTCTAAATAATAAATTAGAGCAGGTCCAAGTTTTTCTCTGCAGGAGTCTCCCTCTGGTATGCATGTGCACCTAACTCGATCCATCAATAGAGACAAAGGGGTGGATTTGTTCAATTTTCCACTGGAAATTGTTTATTACCAAGGCACCCTGATAGAAAACTTCCACACCCCAACCATCATTTATCATCTATAGACTTGAGGGGGGAAAAAAGATTAAAAACATGTAGCTTAGAGCCTGTTGCTGACCAAGCAACAGTAGCTACCTAAAGAACAGCTGGGCAAAATCCAATTATGAAAAAAAAAAATCCTGTAGTTCTTTGCTGTTTGTTAGCATGAGGAAAACATGGTCTGGTCTTGCCTTCTGCCTTTTCTCTTCTTCCCCCAGCCTTTCCCCTTTGGGAGTCTGCAAATTGCCATAACAAGACTTAGAAAAATAGACCAGCTACCAACTATCCTGGGAAAATAACTCACTGTTGTGCTTTGGTAAAGCTGGGGTAGGAACTGTGTTCACCAACACTGAAGACATCAAATACACAGCTAGCTCTAGAAGCCTAATGCTGTACATCACAACTACTTCTAATTAATAAGTATGGTTTAACATAACATAAAATGTGCCTGTATTACTCTTGAGATGAAGACTCGTTGCATCTTTGTGGACCTTCTGACTCAATCTGCTCATCACTTATGGGTAGTGGACATATTTCCATATATCCCAGCATTCCCTGGGGCCCTGGAGTGAGAGCTGAGTTCCTATAATCCTCATGAGTCCCTCAATAGCAGGTTTATTTAACTCACATCACTGCTGGCTTATTTTCAACAGGGTTGTCTTAGTATAGAAAACAACAAACCTCTTACTCTCCTCAAGAAAGCATTGAAAGGGCAGGGAGGCAGCTCAGTGGGTGGAGGAGCTTACCACCAAGCCTGACAGCCTGGGTTCAATTCACGGGTTCTGAAATGGTAGAAGGAGAAAACTACCTCTCACAGGTGCTCCTCTGATCTCCACATATACACTGTGGGACAGACACATGTGTGTGCGCACACACACACACACACACACACACACAGATAAAAAG
>NC_022028.1:41775176-41779248 GCF_000317375.1 Microtus ochrogaster | reverse complement strand
AAGACTCGTTGCATCTTTGTGGACCTTCTGACTCAATCTGCTCATCACTTATGGGTAGTGGACATATTTCCATATATCCCAGCATTCCCTGGGGCTCAGTTGTTATGAGCACTGGCTGCTTGTGTGAATCTCTGTCCTGCCAGCCAGTTCCCAAATAACCACACAGAGACTACTATTCATTATGAAATCTCGGCCAATAGCTTAGACTTGTTTCTAACTAGTTCCTATGACTTAAACTAACCCACTTCTGTTAATTTATATACTGCCGTGTGGCTCATGACTTGTCACCTCATCTTGTACATGTCCTGCTTCCTCCACATCTCCCCTTGATTCTGCCTTCTTCTTCCAGTGTTCTCGCTGCCCCCAAACTCCTGCCTAGCTACTGGCCATTTAGCTTTTTATTAAACCAGCCTCAGTGACATATCTTCGCATGGTGTAAAAGAATTTTCTACAGCAGCTGCTCTTGCGGAGGACCCAGGTTCGGTTCCAGAATCCACTTGATAGCTTACACCTGTTGGGAACTCCACTTCCAAGGGACCAGAAACCCTCTTCTGGCCTCCACAGGAATCAGGCACAGGGCACACATACATACATGTAGGCAAACACAAATACACGTAAAATAAAATAAAAAAAAATAAATCTTTTTAAAAGTATTATTCATCTAATGTCTGTAAGTCTGAAAGCGTAAAAGTCTGGGGAACAGAAAAGAAAGAAGAGAAGAGAAAAGAAGAGAAAAGAGAGGACAGAACACAGGGACTTGGAAGACCCAGAGGCTTCATTTCGTCATTTGTACTTCATCTGTAATTGACAAGTGATGCTCTGAGCCCCCTGCCCACCACAGGCCTCTGCTTTGCATTCTCAGTCTCTAGTTTGCGGCACTAATTTGAAGGCTTTGAAACCACTAAGAGGGAAAGCCTAAGTGAAGAGGGGCCCAAAGAACTTTAGTTCCCACCTCTGGGTCCCAGGTCACTGCCCTGTGAACAGGTGCCCCCTGATTACCTGGCTGGTGAAAGCAGCTCACGTGTGATATGCCCTTGAAAGCTATACCCACCATGGGTGTGGGTCTCTATCTCGCTTCTTTCTCTCTAGGGGGCGTGTTGATGCCTCTCCAGCCACCATGTCTTGCTTTCCAAGATGGCGAAATCTCTCTGAAACAGTGAGCCAACATGAGCTCTTTCTCCTCTAAGATGCTTCTGTGAAGGATTTTGGTGCCACGGCAAGGAAGTAACTAACACTGTAGTTAACCTTTCTGGAATCCAGTGTCCTAAGATGCGGTCAACTAGACTTCATGGGTTTTCAAGGATTTGGTCAGCTTGAAACCTACGATTGGTAGGTAAATGTAAAATTAAATGTGCATATCTCATTTTTTTGAAAGGGAGAAGAGCCAGAGGAGGGAGAGAACTGGGAGGAGAGAGGAGAGGAGTGGAGAAGGAGCCGTGAGGGAGAGAGGAAAAGGGGGAAAGAAAATGGGTAAACAAAAAAAAAATAGGAAAAAGGAGAAAATCATAAATGTGTGAGACTTTGAAGTTAAAACTCAGATAAATTACAATAACAGAATAAATGACTGAATAAAATCAGCGAACAATCAGCTAGTGGTTAGAACAAGCGATCGATGCTGTTGAAACATCACTAAATATTATCTTGTTCTTGAGATGCAAGTCCAGGCTTTTCTTTTAGGAAACCTCACCTAACGAAGAAATCGTTTTTCTCTATTTTGAATAGTATGGGGCTGCTCCTTATTGTTTCCTTCCATGTTCTGTGGAACATAGAAATGTAGCTTGACTTTCTGCAATACAGTGAGCAAACTGTTTGGTGGGCTAGCCTGGCTACCTAGGATTCCACTGCTCATAGAGTTCTATGAGAGACACCAAGGGGCAAAGATGATATTTTACCTCTATTGTAAAGAGAAAGAGGGAGGTTGCTGAAGCTTGGAAGCTTCTGAGGTCTAGGAGAAGCCTCAGAAGGAGAAAGCATCCAAAGCCTGGAGGATGGAGGGGCAGGTAAAGTATGTGTGGGTGTTTGCAGGCAAGAAAAACACCTGTATTTGGAGTCAAGACCCGGGATTCCCCTTGGGTTATTTATTTCTTAACCACCCCTTCCCTAACATTATGAGAAATGGTCCCATAGAGAAAGATTCCCTTCACAGGCTCCAACATACAGAGTGAATATAGTCCTTGATACCATGTGCTTGTGAGATGATGATGTAGATGGTACCCAAGAGGTGGCCAGGTATGGCTTGTTGGGCTGCACATGGTCAACAACTGAAAAGGGAGCTTGATGCTCATGCTATGGAATTTAATGGGAACCAGAGGAAGCTGTTACTAGGTGTTACAAGGTCAGCCTCTAGTCTCCTTATCATGTTGTCTGTAGCACTCATCCCCTACTCAGCAGCTTTCTTCCTTGGCCTCCAGTCCAGTGAAGTCTTAACTCAAAGGATTTTAGCCTTTTTTTTTTTCCTTAAAAGACAGAGTCAGTGTGGCAGTCTGAATGAGATGACCCCCACAGTTCAGGCATTTGAATATTTGGTCCCCAGTTGGTGGCAATTTGGGGAGGCTTAGGGGGTATACCCTGGCTAGAGGAAATACGTCACCAGAGGCAGGCTTGGAAGTTTTAAAAGACTTGTGCCATTTCAAGTTGGCTCTGTCTGCTTCCTGTCTAAAGTCCATGCTCTGAGCTCTCTGCTGTCCCTGCTGCCATGTCTGCCACTTATTGCCATGATTCTCTGCAATAATGGGTTCTTATCCCTCTGGAGCCATAAGCCCCAAATAAACCACTCACTGTATAAATTGCATTGGCCACGCTGTTTTATCACAGCAACAGACAAATGACCCATACACACATACAGCCCAGCTTGTCCTTGAACCCACGTGTATCTAAGGATGACCTTTAAGCCTCTTCTGCTTCCACCTCCAAAGTACTTGGAGTCTACGCGTTCAATATGACATCCCAGCTGTCCATTTTTTTTTAACTTTTCAATGTTCAGAGACTGTAATGACAGACTTCCATATACATCAAAATAACCAACTGATAAAAGAGCCCTGAGATGGTCCCCTTTTTTAAGGAAGAAACACTGTGTTAGCAGAGTTTTGATGCCCTGTGGATATATAGATGCCATGCTTGGGTTATAGATGAGCTTTGAGATCTAGTTCAAGGGGTCTCTTGCTGGGAGGAGGCATGATCAGAATGACATGACTTCATGATGACGATACAATAATGGATGATTTGTCAACACAATAAGATGAGGGCTTTGAGGTCAAGAGTTCAAACTGTCTTAGAGTCAGCTCTGGATTGGAGTTGAGTCACTTGATAGGCATTTCATGTTTTTGTGGAACAATCCTAGGGGAGAACATTTGTTGGCAACCCTTGTATTCCCACACAAGAGTGCCCTGGTATGATGGAACCAGACGGATGAAGGCAGTTGGAACAGTGAAGTCATGTGATCATGGCAGCTGAAGAATGAAGTCAAGTCAACACACAGATTAGTTCTGCAAGTTGTCATGGTTGGTGTTCTCAGTGCCTTCCAGACCCCCACTTTTGTTGTTCTTTGCTATGATATCTACGACGATTGCTTATTTTCTCAAGATAGATAGCCAGTGGTATCAAACCCATACATGCCACAGTAATTATGTAAAATCTGTAATAACCAGAACCTTCATACACTTGCTTCCCCAGTTCTATTCTTAGCCTCATCAGGGAAGCCAAAGAAATCGCTCTAAGCTAAAAATTCGCTGTTATACTCTGGCATAAAAAACGCTGAAGACTGTTCATAGTTTCAGAAAGCTCCAAACAGAAACCATCTCCTTATTAGGCAAACAGCCAGTCTGAACCACTCTACCAGGAGCAGAAAGAACTGGCAAACATCAGTTCAATGTGAGCTTTGTGGAGAGCCAGCCAGAGGCACTCAGTTCCATTTTAGTTAATTAGACCATTCTTCTGGAGGAAAAAAAAAATGACCCTAAAGAAAACAAACTTTTGACTACATAGCTTTTGATATCAGCTCCTTCAAGGTTCTGGTATTTTAAAAAAGCCACAAATATTAGCTGTACATGTTTATTTTATTTTTATTATTTTA
>NC_022028.1:41737007-41775011 GCF_000317375.1 Microtus ochrogaster | reverse complement strand
GTGAGCTACCTGCCTTGATGAAGAGAGCTGGACTTCAGGCCTCTGCAAGAGCAGGGCCCGCTTCTAACTGCTGAGTCCCAGCATTGGGTTTCCTGACGTTACTGCGTCGAAAGCTATTGTCCACAATCTTATAAGCTTTTGGGATGGCAGGCAAGCACTCACATGGAGAATGCACACACATTGGGAATCTACCAACGTTTCAACTGCAGCATCTGCCAGGGAGGAAGGGGAAGCAGAGGATGGCAAGTCATGTGGGGCTTTGCCACAGACTTTGAAGTGATGGGTTTTTTTCCTTTTGTAATTTCAGAGGACTTAAGTTTATTTCCTAATACCCATGAAAAGTGGCTCAAAACCTCCTGTAACTCCAGCTCTAGAAGAATCCACATCTCTGACTTCCTTTGTCACCTGAAACCATTCAAATATTCACCCCCCCAACAAACCCACCCCCAAATACAATTAAAATAAATCTTTCATAAATGGATGGATGGATGTGCATGGTGTATGTGTATGATGCATACACACATGTTGCATGCAGGGGTGTATGACTCTGCACATGTGGAAGCCAAAAGCGTACACGGAATGTCCTGCTCTAGAACTCTCTGGAGTTCTAGAACTCTCTACTTTATTCCCTTAATGCAGGGCCTTTCACTGAACCTAGCACTACTCCGGCAGCCAGCACACCTTAGACAGCAAACCTGTCTCTGCTCCCTCTTCAGCGTTCTAGTTACATGAATACAAAGAACTATGTCCCACTTTTTACATGACTTCTAGGGATTTGAACTTGGGTCCTCATTCTTTTGTAGTAAGTGCTCTTACCTACTAAGCTATGTCCTCAGCCCCATGAGGAATGATTTGAGCAGTATCCTGGAATGCTTGGAGGGAAACTTCAGAAATATACATTGACAACCAACATCTGAACAAAGACAAATCTGTGCGGGACCTCAGGTTTTATTACAATTGATTGATTATGTGTTTGTCTGTTTATGGTTCTTGAGACAGGGTCTCATGTAGCCTAGCCTGTCCTCAAACTCCCTATGTAGCCCAGGCAGCCCTTGAACTCCTGATCCTTCTACCTCCTCCTCCCAAGCGGTGGGATTACGGACATTAAGCCACACCCAGCAAAGGTCTGGAGTTGGAATAAACTATTAGCAAGCTCACAGTGATACTGGCTTGGGAGACCTGATCTTCCAGCTGTGTGTGTGACTCACACTCCTATGGCTACCACTGCCTGTCTCTGGGGAAGCTTCGTGGCTTGACTCGCATTGTAAAAGTGAAAGGCAACTATGTCTAAATAGTTTGTTTTTGCACAGATGCTGCGCCAGAGTGCCGAGAGAACAGCTTGAGTCAGAGAAGAGACAGATTAACTCATCCCCTCCTCCTCTCAGAGTAGAGTGAAGAAGACTCTTCCATAGTGGAGGATTTCCCAGGAGCGCTGAGGATCCACTTTGCCTGTCTTTGTTCCAAGGGTGCTAGAGGCATTCACAAATCAGATGGTACTGGCAGCTGAGGAGTATCTTACCCAATGCCGTGGGTCACGCCATTCAAGAACACGTTTAGGCTGAACTGCTGCAGCATGCTACCCTGGTTTAGCATCTGCAGAGTATAGTTACACACACACACACACACACACACACAAAGGGAGAGGAACACCTAAAAGAGGTAACAAATGTATTATATTCATGTACATATTTAAAACTGGTTCAAACGATAGTGAGAATTGAAGGGCATGGGCCATAGGATTCTGTGATGTATTATTTTGTAATATTTCCTGTGATCATATTTTACTGACTTTAGCTCTGCCACTTTGTTTGAAGATGATACAAAAATTGTGACCTTGGTAGGATAAAAAAAATTTATGATCATTTTAAAATCAAAATATTACTTGAATTCATTAACCACCTTATTCCAGAGGAATGAGGCTTTTCCAACACAAAATTAATAATTAAAAAATATCCCCAAACTTTGACAATTCACAAAGGATAGCATTGCTGACACTAGACCACCAATTATTTTAAATTCTTGATTAGAGCAACACAAAGTATTCCTTTGGCTAAAATAAAAGCAAGCAGCTTCCATGTAACAAATAAAACGTATGTCATCAATTATCTAAGTCTTTGTGTTACTACTTACACAAGCACCACTGTCCCTTTCAAAATACAACCATGCATATGCGAAAGTAAATGGTCATCTTTGACATTTTACCAGATCTAATTAGACTTAAACTATACCTTAAAAAACATCCTTGGACAGGAGAGGTAGCTTAGTGGGTAAAGTGCTTGCCAAGCAAAGCAAGAGGGCCTGGGTTGATCCCCCAAACAACATGTATTTGAAAACCTTAAGGAAACTGGGCAGGTTGGTATGCCCTTTTTCCCTCAGCACTAAGGAGGGAAAAACAAGAGAATCCCTGGAGCTCATTAGTCAACCAGCCTTGCCTAATTGGAAAGTTCCAGATTTAGTGAGAGAGACTGTGTAAAAGAAAAAAAAAGGGGGATATCCCTGAGGAATGACATTTGAGGTTGACATCTGACCTCCACATGCACACTGCACACACATACATATATACATACATACATACATACATACATACATACATACATGCACATGGAGCAGCACATACGTGCATGCACCAGCGCGCGCGCACACACACACACACACACACACATGCGCGCGCGCCTTTGTATTTGTCACCAGTAGAAGGACAGAACAGACTTCACATTTGGTTACTCGCTTTATATTCTTTAAACACGTGAACTCTTACCCCAAACCTCCCAGATGTTAGGGCCAGGCCTGCTCCAGAAATATCTTTATTCGCTGACAACAATTACTCACTGATCCCAGGGATGTGATAAGGAAAGTGGAGAGAATAAATAGTTAAAAGTGATTCACCCACAGAAAAAGCACCCGAAAGTGTCTTTAATTCTAAAAAAAAAAGAAAGAAAGAAAAAACAAAAAACCCACAGAGGCCAAGCCGACAATACAAGCCACAGAAGTTGATGGGAGCCCAGTGGGGAGTTCTAGGGAGCAGAGTAACTGCCTCCCTCTGGGTATAACTCATGATGTACATGAAGGGGGCACCTGCGTTTCAGGGTCAGACCCCTGCTGTCCAATGGGGATGTGGATGAAGTATTGCCAGATTTGATGCTTTATTAAAAAAATAAAAATGAGCCGGGCGATTGTTGCACACGCCTTTAATCCCAGCACTCGGGAGGCAGAGGCAGGTGGATCTCTGTGAGTTCGAGACCAGCCTGGTCTACAGAGCTAGTTCCAGGACAGGCTCCAAAGCCACAGAGAAACCCTGTCTCAAAAAAAAAAAAAAAAAAACCAAAAAAAATAAATAAATAAAAATGAAACCAAAAACGAACTAGAGGGTTGTAGCACATGATAAGATGTTTGCCTCAATTAATCAAAGTCCTAGATTCCATTCCCAACATGCCCCAAATGTTCAAGGTTACTTTAGATCATATAGCAAGTTTGACACCAGTCTTGTATACATGAAAAAATTTAAAATCTTTGGTTTTGAAAAAAATTAAAAACTTTGGTTTTGAAAAATATTCAACTATGTGGAACTAATAGTATGTGCATGAACAGAATGCATTATGCTAATGTTCTAACATGCGGCCTTCTTGAAATCCATGTCCTCTGAAATCCAAGATGCTAAATTTGTGTGTGTGTGGGTGTGTGTGTAGAGCTTTGCTTTTCTGATATAAGCATTTTATTTATATGTGTGATATTAAAAATATCAACCACTACTTAAACATTTCAATATAAAATACAGACCTTGGGTAATCATTCTTCTGAAACGACAACACTACCTTGAATTACACACTCTGAACAGCAGGTCACACTTTAAGGAAAAATCCTATGCAATCAGAAATTATGGGTATGCTGCCTCCCAAGCCTTACCTAGGCAGTCATTTTTCAGTTTTCATCACCTTCTATAATAAATCAAGAGCCTCTTTCATGTCCCTGACCTTAGTTCTTAAATGAGTTTCTTGCATTCAGCTTTAGTTGTAGGTAGAATGTCACCTCTCATCGCTTCGTAACACATTTTCAGTAGGTGAGTTCTCAGCATTACATAAGTAGTAAATTTTAGCCCTGGGAAGTCTTTGGACATCAAATATTTCATATTTTATAAACATGGATCCCAAGTCTCAAAGATACCGATGAACTTGCCTAGGATGGAAAGCTAAGAACCAGCTGGGGCCTTGCTGGATTTGGAGGCCGCTCTCCTTTGCCACAGCACCTTCACGTCTCATGCTGAGATTTCTGGTAAGACTGGTAGGCTTTTGTGATTGTTAGTTTTATATGTCAACCCAACTGGCCCATGGATGATTTTTATCAAGGTATACCTGGATGGTGCTATCTTAGGGTTTCTATTGAAGAGACCCATGACCACAGCAACTCTCATAAGTGAAAAACATTTAGTTGGGGTGACTTACATTTTCAGAGGCTTAGCCTATTATCATCATGGTGAAACATCTTATCAGAAGGCAACAGGAAGTAGACTGAGACATTGTATGTGGTTGGAGCATATAGAGATCTCAAAGCCCACCCACATAGTGACACACTTCTTCCAACAAGGCCATACCTACTCCAGTGAAGCCATGCCTACTAATAATGCCACTCTCTATGAGCTTATGGGACCAATTACATTCAAACGACCACAATTACTGGTGTTTAAATTGGGAGGTTGACATTAGATTAGATTAACCTCAAACTCAATGAGTAGATGGGGAAGCAGTTATACCCTCCATCATTTGGTAGCTCTCTTTCAATCAAACTGAATGCAACACAAAAATGGATCCTCCAGCAAGTAAGAGTCTTTTAATAGATCTAAGAGCATCTCTTCCTGTCTGGTAACCCTTGACCTGGGGTCACCAGGTCACAAGTCTGCTTTCCAAGAAGTGCTGGCCCACTCTGCAAATTTTATACTTACCAGCCTATGTAACTAAAGGACTCAATGCCTTGTAATACGTGTGGAAATGTGTGGGTGTGTCTGTGTCTGTATGTGTTTGTGTCATGTACACAAACATGTAAGAATTTTTCTGATGAGCCATGACAATTACAATATTCTTTCCAACAATGTCTCTGAATCAACCTCTTCTTTCCTGCTCAATAATCATTTGCAAGCCTATTAGGGTCTCCTTTCCTAAATTTCTCATATCACAGTTGTACACTTTAGATCAGACTGAACCTTATCCACCAAGGGAACAACGCTGCAGGATTGCCGGCCACCTTTCTGGACCAACCCATCACTTGTCAGACTTCACAGGAAGTCTCATTAAGTGTGAGTTAAACTGTCAGGCATCTCTTGTCACCATTGCATGACCAGTCAGGCAATGACTTGGTCTCAGAAACTGAAAGACAGACTGGTTCCCTATGATGCCAGGGGCCCGGAAATACAATACAGAAGTGTGTGTGTGTGTGTGTGTGTGTGTGTGTGTGTGTGTGTGTGTGTGTGTGTGTGTGTTGGGATGGGGCAAGCATAGATTACTGAACAGTGAAGATAAACCAATGGGAAACTAGGCTAGGAAGGAGCCAGACACAGATACCTGCCTTCCCTGCTGTTTCTGAGCACTCTTTCCAGGAAAGTGCCCTTCTCCTTTGGTGGAGATGTCTGTGACTTCTGATTGACTGGCCATTTCCCTGTCCTTCCTGGGGACATGTTTGGCAGCACCGAACCACATCAGGTTGCTTCCCATCTTTGACTTGCTTCTTCCTCCTCGTCTTACCCACCACAGGTTAATACTTAATAAAGTTGCAGAGTTTGGTTTTCCCCTTAGGCTCTGCACCCTAGTGAGAGTAGAGTTGGAACATATGCCTTCTGAATTAGGGTTGATGACTGGTGGGAGGCTAGTGTGGCTTGGTGGTTAAAGAACTGTCAAATTTGCCCAATGACTGACTATTTAAGAAATCAAAATGAGAACTGGAGAGAGAACTCGGCAGTTAAAAATGCTTGCTGCTCTTGGAAAGGACCCAAGTTCTATTCCCAACACCCACATCAGGCTGCTCACAGTGCCTGCTACAGTAACTTCGAGGGATCTGACACTCTCTTCTGGCCTCTGTGGTTATCCACACTTGTACGTGTGCACATGCGCGTGCGCACACACACACACACACACACACACACACACACACACCACATACTTTAAAAGAAACCTTTAAAAATACAGTTCAATAGTAGTTAAGTAATATCTCACAAAAATATTTAGGGGATAGAGAAGGGTAATTATTAAACTTTTGGCTCTCTGGTGATTATAATCTTTTCACTTCAAAACAAATCGAAGACTTTCAGCCTGGGCCTATGAATTAGCACAGAGAATATACTGCCTGCTGCCTGGTTGGGGTTTAAAAGCTGTTCAGTGTTTTGAATAATATTCCCAGCATTAATCATGATTATGTAATACCAAACACCAAAACATTACGAGTGGATGACCTTGAACTGCCTGAGATCCCTCTAACCAAACCAATCTGTCATCCGTCTCCTCTTAAAGGGACAAGTTTAGGGTTATAGACAAATCCTAGCTAATCGAAGCTTTTCCAGTCAGTGACTGCAGGTTTTTACTCCTGAGAATCTATCTGTGGAAGCACCGGTCCCCAGCATGAAGGGTATTAGAAGCCGAGTCTTTATAGGTTATTAGGTCCAGCTGAGATCCTGGAATAAAACTCACAGATGGAATACAAGCTATCAGGAAGCTAACTCACTCTATTCCCCTGTGAGGATGTAGGAAGAAACTGGCCATCCACAAGCCAGGAAGATGGCCCTCACCAGGAATGGAATCCACCAGCACCTTGGTCATCCTATCCCCAGCCACTGTAACTGTGTTAAATACGTTTCATTTTTTTTTCCTTAGGGCAGACTTTTCCTTATGGCATCTATGATTGAACACATTGGCACTGGTAAACTGCCCAAATTCAAGCTGGAAATGTTTTTCTCTTGAAATGAGTCTGCAAACGCTTGGTCAGAGGAGAACACACAAAAAAAGCAGATCACCAATGAAGGGTTCCCAGGAAAACCAAAGTGTAGTCATTGCCTTTGAAATCCTCTCTAAACAAACTACTAAAGAAATAAACTTCCTGTGATCCTCAGAATCGCTAATGTGCACTTTCCAAATACCTTACCCATGGAAACGGGGCTTAATCACGTCATCCAAAGCCACAGTTCAGGCATATTCTGGTCAGCCAGAGGAACAAAAATACCATCTGTGGTGCCTTAATTATATTTGCCCCAGAGTTCATTTAAATTTGTTTAGTATATTATGCAGAGGGGAGACATTATCTAAAGACTCCAGCTTTTCACAAAGCCAGGGCTCACAGAAGTCAAAGCAGACATTTAGTCCCTTACACCCCAACAACGAAGAATTCTATAACTAGAAATTAGCCAGACGCAATCATTTCTGATGCTTCAGACAGCTGGAACGGGCTGACATCATCTCAGTGTGTCAGGCTAGAACGCCCCTTTTCCAGCAGAATAGGGAGACTCGCATGCAGAGAGAATGCTTTCTCTCACCCAGATCTCTCGCAGAGTACTTTTTTGGCACCTAGGATGACTTTTTGTTTTTTCTCGCCCTCTGCCTTCACATCTATCCCAGCTAAACTATGTTTATTACCACCCAGCTGCTGGGGGAAAAGCCTAGACAGTCTTTCATACTGACATCACACTGGATATCATTAGAAAAAGCTCTTTTTGAACTAAATCTTGCAACCAACCCACATATAAAAAGATCTACCCTGTTATTTTTTTTTTCACTTCTGATACGTGGCTGAGAAACCTTAAGATTATCAACCATGGCGAAACAATGACATCAGCCCTCACGGTTCATGGCAGGCCAGAGGCTGTCTCCCCACATCAACTCAGTGGAACCACCCATCCCCCCTGAGCACCGCACCTAAAATCCTCCTTCTAGAAGAAGCGATAGATGCTATTTTAGCCACTGTTTTACACGCATGTGTGTGCATGTGCACGCACACACACACACACTGCTCTGTCTTTGTACTATGACACATTAGCTACTTTTCTGTTACTAAGATAAAAATACCATGCTCAAGGCAACTTATAGAAGGGTTTTATTTGGGCTTATGGTTCCAAATGGAAAAGAATTCGAGATGAGGGAGACAGTGTGGCATCCGGTGGCAGACTTGGTGGCTAGACCCGGAAGCTGGAAGCCGAGGGCTCAGATCTCCAATCACAAACAGGAAGCAGAGAGAGTGTGCACTGGGGATGGTCCAAGACTTTGAAACCCTGAAGCCTTCCCCCATCGCATACTTTCCTCTAGCCAAGCTACACCTCAAAAGTTTCTCCCAACTAGTTTCTCCAGTCAAGCTATCTGTTGTTAAAATGCCAGAGTCTGTGGGGGACAGTCTCAATTAAACCACAGATGGGATGTGATTGAGTGTCCGTGTTGACACAGAGTTCATAAAGTGCTGAAAAAAGCCTTGCTCAACTTTGTTTGCTAAAGAGCTTCCCAAATCTGGCACTTCCATATTTAAAAATGACCAGAACCAGAGTCTATGAAAATAGGGGGAAAAAACCTACTCTGAGTTCAGAATCATTTGCTAGAGGTAGGGGCACACTCCTCATTCTCCGGTACATTGTTGTCTATTTACTAACAAGCTATCGACTGCCAATATTTAACCCAAGAAAGACATAGCATCACTTCCAGAACACACATATTTCAGGAGTGGAATTACTCTAACTGAAATCATTTCAACAGTTGAAGCTAAGAGAAAATACACGAGCTTTGAGGACTGCATAGCTGCGACGGCCTGGCCTAAGTTTCCAAAGACTTCTTCACTCGGGACCAAACACGTTAGTTATCGGGTTCACCGGACTCCATCTCCCCCTTCCATAACTTAGCATCTCACATGCGCTGCCAAAACTGCAGGTTTCCTGATTCCTCCCGAAACAGCTTTGGCTCAGAAGCTGATTTGGCTTCAGAGCGCTGACTTCTTTGGGCTCACAAGGAAGAGAGGCAGGATGCAAAGTTGGTACCTCCACCTCAGTCTGTGTCTACACTCGGCAGAAGCCACAGTGGGAAGTTGTTGTCCTCGACCTTGAGTCACCTTGAATTCTAGGAACCAGTTTGTGTCTGCACCTTGACAGAATCATAGTGGGAAGCTGTTGTCCTTGATTTTGAGTCACCTTGGATTCTAGGAAGAGCAGTTTCACAGGACAGGACCCCCTTCATAAAAGGACGATTGCACACATGAGAGCAGAGGCTATATCACCTATGACTAATGGATTAACAACTTAGCTGTATATGCATGTATAGAGGCACGTCAAAGGGGCACATCAGTGCCTTTCTCTGTTGATCTCTGTGTTAAATTTTAAGATAGGTCTTTTCACTGGCCTTCAAACTCGCTCTTTTCGGCTAGACTGGCTGACTAGAAACGCGGAGGAACCCCCAATCTCCACCAAACTCCCCCTGCCTCCCATCCTGCTCTGGAGCTACATGCCATACATACCCTGTTGGATTTCATGTGGTGTGGAAGATCTGAACTCAGGTCCGAGCAATGAGCCCTTTACACACTGAGCCCTCTACCAAGATCAATGGGTAAAATCAACTCTACATCTCTACATTAACAGTACATGATTGGAAAACACACCATCAAGCCAATCCCCTTAGCAATGACGTCAAAATAAATAAAACCCATGAAAATAAGTTTAACAGAAGAACTGGAATTTTTTCAGCTGACAACGATAAAATATTGAATGAGGTAAAGATTGTGTGTGTGTTCCTCAATCACTTGCCAACTTATTTTTGAGATGACATATCTAGATTGAACTTGGAGCTTACCCATTAAACTAGGCTGGCTGGCCAGTAAGCTCTAAGAGCTGTTAATTTCCAACAAGTCCCTGCCACAGTGTTGGGGTGACAAACGCAAACTTTTACATGGGTACTTGGGATCTGAACTCAGGTCCTCAGGCTTGCGTGATGACTTGTTCATGACCCACAGAGCCATCTCTCCAACCCTGGAATCCAAGATTTAACTAAGTGGAAAGATAGTCCATGTTTTGTTTAGGTAATTTATTATTGTCAAGCTGGCAATTCCAGTTCTACAGGTTCATTAAAATCATGTCAAAATTCTTGATGGGGGTATTATTATTATTGGCATGAATTTGATTAGCCATCATTCATACAGAAATGCAGAGAACTTAGAATAGCCAAAATCATCTTAATGAAAAGAGTGAGTTTGGTTCAAAATTTAATACAAAGAGGCATTAATTGAGATTACATACAGATCAATATATGGATCATTGAAGTAGAATTGGGAACTTACATATAAATGATCGTACTTATAACTACTTGATATTCAACAAAGGTACAATTGCCACTCAACAGAAAGGAGTAGCTTCAGAGTCATGGGCCTCCTGTAATAAAATCTCTGTAATAAGATGCAAGAGTCTGCTTTCATAGCTTATTTTTGTGTGTATGTGAGTGTGTCAGTAATTTTAGAAGATACCGTTTTAAAATACGCAGCCCATTTGTATTATTATAACAAAATACTCATGGCTGAACAATTAATAACTCATCATGATATTTTGGTCACAATTCTGGAGAAGGGTAAATCCAAAATCAAGGTGTCCGTTAAATCTGTTGTCTCTTGAAGACTGTCTGTCTTCAAGATGGCACTATGAATGCCAGGTTCTCATTTGGCAAAACAGTAACAATGGCCTAAACCAGTGGTACTCAAACTGTGGGCTGTGAGCCCTTTGGGGGGGGGTAGCCACATATCAGGCATTTACATTGCAATTTATAACAACAGAAAAATGACAGTTATGAAGTATCAGGGAAATAATGTTATGGTCGGGGGTCAGCACAGCATGAGGAACTGTATTAAAGGATTGCAGCTTTAGGAAGGTTGGGAACCACTGGCCTCGATCTCCTATTCTATGAAGGTGAGTATCTGCTGACACCCCCCAAAACCCTGTCTCTTAATGTCACCACAGTGGGGAGAGTATTTCACAGTGAATTTTGGAGAGGATACTACCATGTGAATCATAACATTCATTTCTTTCAGCTTCTAATGAATTATTCTAGATGACATCATAGGCGTACCAGAGAAGGGCTTATATTCACTGGGAAGACCAGGAATGGAGAATGGGATTAGCTTTGTGTCTTTGCCTCGGGGAACTGGAGAATATAAACTGAGGACATAGAACAGGGAAACGGGAGGCTTGAGGAAAACTTCTTGATTAGGCTGGAGGATACTGTTCCCTCTGGGCTGCTTTGAAACACTGGAAACACAAGCTACACCAGAAGGTCTGAAGACTGGGCTCATGCACTTGGCTCGGGCTCCCTTAGTCTCTCGAGTCTATCATATTTCCACTGCGGAATGAAGAGCATGTTCTCATGAAATCTATTTTGCTAAGAGCAAACTCTCTTAGAGAATATAAACAATTATATAAAGGCACTTAGACAACCCTGGACAAAAGAGAAGTCCAATAAACCTCGATTTTATTAGCCCTGTTCTCTTATGGGTTGGTTCACACTACCTAGAAGTTTTGTTTTATTTGAACCACATCATTTTACAAGAATATTATTTATTATTAACATGAATTTTTAACATTGCAGATCTCTAATTCTTTTCGTTAAAAGAAAAAGGGGAGATGTTCAGAGACTCAGAAGTCTGTTGGCTTTTTCAGATGGCAGTAATTGGCTGGGGGCTAAGCAGTGCCTTACTGAGAAGGTGAGACCAAGGGCATGCCAATTCTCGGTTTCTATTTCTTGTATGCCAACTTGAGACTTCTTCACTGAATCCTGTTTGACTTTAGATCGCCTCAGAAATGATATATATTTCAACCATGAGGTCTACTCCTCATGTCTTCATGTCCATGTCACCAGCATCCCCAATAATGCTCACCCTAAAACTAAACATGGGTGCAAACACCCATGCGAAGTCTGAACTCATTGATTCAGATCATGATGGTCATTGATGTTTCCTGACAGGCTTGCTAGTGAGACTCGAAATAGGAACGGTGTCCGCTCTCCAAGAGGATCCTGGAGATCCAGCTGTAGTCTCAGTTGTTGGACAATGACATCTTGAATAAAGAATTCAGGTTACTCAGTGTCCAATGATTCTCTACTCCTCCTTATAGGGAAAGAAATGACCTAAAGGTTTCTTCCCCAAATGCATACAAGTCCTATCTAATAGTGGTTTACTTGGACTTTCAAACAGGCTTAGCAATGTTTGGATTTTCTGGGTTTTGTTTTTAAATTTGGTGGCAAGATGCACTGGGATTAGAACAAGAGCTGTTGACTCAACCCACATATGCAAGCATGCCAGCTTTGCCACACACTACCGCCCATATGCTCTCGGGTTTGCTATCCAACCTTCACGATTTCAATTTCATTTCTGCCTGTCCAAAACACAAATATAACTGACCTCATAGCATTCCTGTGGATAATAAATGAGTCATATTTATAAAGTGTTTGTAACAGTATAGCACTCCATAAGTACTCTATAAGGCTAGCCTTTGCCATTTTAGGTGCCTTGGAATAATTAGACATTAATTTTATTATAATCATCATTTCATAGAAACCTCTCTTCTTGTTTAAAGACGCAGATTTATAGACATAATCCCCTGATTCTGAATGTAAATAGCTTATTCAATTCAAATAGGTTTCTTTTAACTGAGATAGCTCGGTTTTTTTCATCTGAGGCAAAACAGGCAAGGAGTCAGCTGACCTTTTTCTCAAAACATTATTGTAAAAATAAACCTAGTTCATATTTGAGGAATTTATGGCCTACTGATTTTAATAACAAGTGATATGTCAATATCAGTTCTAAGAACATCATTTAATGGACTTCATGAAAAAAAGTCTCTATTGCCCAATGTTATTTTTTTAAACATTTTAAATCTTTATTTTATGTGTAAATGTGTTTGTGTGTGTGTGTGCGTGCGCGCGTGCATGTGTGTGTGTACCCCCAAAAGGCTAGAAGAGAGTGCTGGATCCCTGGAAGGTAGATTTACAGATAGTTGTATGCTGTCCAATGTCGGCTACCGGACCCGGGTCAACCAGAAGAGCAGCGCGCACTCTGAGCCATCGCCCCAGCCCTCTGCCCGATGCTGTTTTGTTTTCATTTTGATTTACATAAGTTAATGAACTACACTTTGTAGTTCATTTGTAAGTGGTGTTGCACTTACAAAGTATGACACGATGCTCTAGGCAGGTGACGTGAAGTTGCTAATTAGCACATTTAGCCGTTTCCTTTTGTACCCTTTGAGGCTTCGTCTCTCACGTGCCTCACATATGTGAAGGCCACCAGACAACTTTGTGAAGTTGGCTCTCCTCTTTTCAACTTTGCATGAACTCTGAAGATCAAACCCAGGTCACTAACTTTGGAGGGCAAGCACCTTTGCCCATTGAGCTATCTTGACAGCCCTTCAACCTTGTTTTTGAGGCAAGGTCTCTCATTGTTCTGGAGGTTGTCATGTTGATGGAACTTGATGACCAGTGAGCCCTGGGAGTTGTTTTAATCAGTCAATTAGCACAATGATTATAAACATGTGTCATAAAACACACACACACACACATACACACATGTTTGATAGATTGAACCCAGGTCTGACTGTCAAGACCAACCTAGGCTACATAGGGAGTTCAGGACCTACCTAGGCTACATAGGGAGTTCAAGACCAACCTGGGCTACATAGGGAGTTCAATACCTACTGAACTGAAGAGTATGACCCTGTCTCAAACACAAAGCAAAACCAACAGACAGGGTACAAGCACATGAGATAAGTAATAGCAGAAGTGTTTGGGACTTCTTTTCTCCTAGATGTACACATCTTCCTAGCCCTTATATCAAAGATTATCCATGTCATATCCGAGCAGTACCCCGGATATTCAATAACCTCTCTGTAACTGTGTCTTCTGAGAAATGGTACTAGGAGATTGTTTCAGAAGGTAGCATTAAGTCACATTCTCGATGGCTTCCTATTTTATAGTAATCATCATTTCTCTCTCAGACTTTGTCTTCTGAAACAGGTAAATCTGCCCTCGCCATGTGAGTGGGCCTAGAAGCATTGAAAAGCCAACTGGTGAGGGGTTTTGTGGGAAACTCAAAGGCTCCCTTAGGTCCTGACCCACGAGGACTGAAAGGCCAGCCCCTAACAAGGGCCAGCGGCTCAGCCTGGAGCAGCTGCATACAGCTGCCTGTTCCTGTACATCTTCAGCTCAACTTTATCCCCTTCTTCCTGTTCTTAATCCTGTGTGAACACGGGGTTTTGTCTAAAATTTTATCTCATGGATTTTTTCTTTATCCTATGAACTGAACTGAGATGAGGCTGTGTGTTTGTATATGGGTGGTCAGAAAATATCCCAGCTTGCCTCTCTCACACACCCCTGCAGTGTGGCACCTTCCAGAGTGAGTCACCCCACAGGCCATGCCTCCTGGCTTTGCAAAGTCCCAGCTTTGGGATCAATCAGCATCATCTTGGTATCGATTTTACTTCCCTCTTTCTGCTAATTCTTAGCCTGTCTGTTTTCCACTGAAATAAAACCACATTTGATCCTTTTGTGCTGATGTCCCGCACTCCGTTTCATCCTCCAGCCTGTGCTGGGGGAGCTGAGAGTGAGGTGAACCCGGGCTTAAAGCCTGCTTGTGGCCTGTCACTGTCCAAAACCCGCTTAAAACCCGCCCATCCTGTTGCAATGGACACTTTAATCCCCTTCTCTCCCATCAGTGATTTGAGCTTAAAATAATCCCATTTCATTGTACCACAGCAAACAAGGGGCTTTATCCAAGGACCTATTTCAAAATAAACCGTTCCTAATTTAAGAGGGGGAAAAAAAATACAGACCCAAGCCTTTCCTTTAAACCAAGCTTAAAGGTCTTTATACATTTTTATTGCTGGGGGAGGGGGAACTACAGGTTTAAAAATGGCGCGTGGGCAGGTGCAGGCGTGAGAGCAGCAGGTGCGGGCGCAAGAGGAGCAGGTGCCCACACGTGTGAAGCAGGTACTGGGTGGGCAAGGCTGATGTGCCAATGGTACTCGGCTTCTTGTCTGTGGAGGCTCTTCCATTTTACCAATCAAACTTACCCCCTGTAAACTTTGATTCTCTGATTCTGCCCCAGCCAACAACAAGTGAACAACCACAGACTCTCACGGCGCACACAAAACGTCATGGGATAGTGTCTGGCCAATGAACTGAGCTTCATCCATGGGATGGCAGAGCTCCATGTGACCAAATTCAGAATGGGGCCACTCCAGGGTTTTTCAAACTACAACCAAAAGCATAACCTAAAAGGTTCATTCACGTGTTGTGAGAAGTCTTTAAAGCATAACGTTGAGTAGACCTTCAACAATAGCCCTCTGAATCATCTGACTCATGCCCTAAGAACACAGAGTTTTAGAAAAAATTTAATGTCCCTGCATGGAACCTCGATTGAGGATTTATATTAAGATATCACGAGGTGAGAGAATCAGACTTTTTAAAAATGTTCAAAAGTATTAAAAAATGATGTGGGATCCTAGCCATTTTACCTATATGAAGAGTAGTAGTGGATGAAAAAGATGGAGAATTGGTGAGAATGTTTGGCAATTTTGTAGAATAAGCTGTACTAAAAAAGACACACATGTGCCAGGCGGTGAGGGCACAAGCCTTTAATCCCAGCGCTCGGGAGGCAGAGGCAGGTGGATCTCTGTGAGTTTGAGGCCAGCCTGGTCTACAAGAACTAGTTCCAGGACAGACTCCAAAGCTACAGAGAAACCCTATCATGAAAATCATAAATAAATAGATAGATAGATAGATAGATAGATAGATAGATAGATAGATAGATAGATAGATAGATAGATAGATAGATGCGTGAGGGAAGATGAGCTGGTAAATGACTCACAATAAATCAGTTTTGCTTTATTAAAACATCTATTCTGTGATGAGAGGTCGAGGCTCACCATGGAGACTAGACTGGCTGCCAAGGTGTGTTCCTCTTGGAAGGGCAGGTGTGGCAGCCACAATTTGAATATTTGAAAGAAAAAAAACAAACCTTTATTCTTCAAGAACAAAATACATATTATTCATTTACTTTCATTATTATATAAAATATCTGTTTCTTTGGTGATTTCGTCTGGGCTTTGGGGCCAGGACTCTGGTCAAAGGACAAACAAAGACTGTTTCCGCTCATCATGTGGAGAGGCTCGGAGGCCTCGCTGAAGCAAGTGTGGTGTTTTTACCCGTTTCCCCCCCCCTCCAGCCTGGGATTTTCTGCAGCTTTCTCTTAGGTGCTGAGGTGGGAATCTTAAAATAAGTCCTTTGTTTCGGACACATCTACATATTCATTATGACTTTAAGAATCAGGGCTGGTTGTTGTAATCCTTTTTTTCTTAAAAAATAAAATAAAAGTGTGTGGTATATGCACGCATGAGAACATGGGGCAGGGGTGGGGCTGCCGTGCTCTTGGGTGCAGAGGTCAGAGGATGAGGTCAGGTATGTAGCTCTGTCACTTTGCCTCATCCTCCTGAGACAAAGCCTTTTATTAAACCAGAAGCTTGCTGTTTTTCAGCTAGGCTGGCTGACCAGCAAACCCCAGCAATGCTCCTGTCTCCACCCACTTACCCACATGGACTCCCTACATCAATGGAGACTATAGGGGGGAGTGGCCACACTCACTCTCTCACACACGTGCCTGAGGCCTAGGCTGAGGGCCTTGCGCTGCTGTGGCAGGACCTCTTACCCACTGAGTCACGGTTCCTCTCTGGAGTGGGTCCTGTTTTCTAGTTTTCTTTTAATCCAAAGCTTCCCGATTTAGAGCTACTTTTGGATGTGACAGAGACACGGTTTCCCTTCTAAACAAGATAGAAAGATATTGTTGATATGCAAATGTTGTCATGATTTTTGTATGCTGAACCATGAATTTCTTTGATGGGTACCCAAACCAGCACGATCATGACTGACCAAAGGAAAGGATTCGGGCTAAACATTTCACCATCAAAGATGGAGCGGATGAAGAGTCCTAGCAGTTAACTGTCATCTAGCCCACACTTCTTTATGATAAGAGTTAGCCCATCCATTACATGGGATTGCATTTTGCACCTGGTCCGTGTAAGAGGTGTATGTATACCAGCATGCACTTTAAATGTCCCCACGCTCTGCTGCTGATATTCTCATTTTACACATGCTCTCTGTTCTGGAACTGCTGCAATCTGCACTTTGAAACGGAGGCCTCAGCAACTTCTTCATGTGTGCACTAAATAAGACAGCAGACACCTGCTGGGGAACAGCGGGCAGAGGCAAAGTCCCCCCCCCATCAGATCTAAGGAGGGGCATACACTCTCGGTCTCCTCGTACTTCAGAAGGAAGTATGAGCCCCGCTTTGTCTCTGTGAGGTGTTAAAATACACACCTGCACCTTCAAGTAGAAACTTAGGTGCAATCCATGTCCTTTAAAAAAAAATTTTTTTTTTGAAACAGGATTTCATTATGTAGCCCAGGCTGCTCTTGAACTCACAACATAGTTCAAGCTGGCCTTGAACTCATGGCTTTCCTGATGCTATCTCCGGAGAGCTAGGACTACAGATGTGTCTCACCCTGCCCATCCTACCAGGTACTGACGGTGACTACTCAGGCCATCTAGGGCTGCCAGTGACTACTCAGGCCATCTATGGCTGCCAGGGACTGCTCAGGCTATCTATGGCTGCTTCTCTTGTGGGTTACTCACCTCGTCAGCATAGCAGCCCAGCTCCATTAGAAAATTACTGTCCTGCCTTGGTCCAATCAAATGCCAAGTCTTCCCAGCCCGCCCAGTTATTACGTTGGAATCTAATTGCTATGTGAGTCTGTATTGGTAGATGGGGCCAGTGAGGGAGAAATTAAGGTTAAGTGATTCCGGAGAAGAGACAGGAGTAAGCTGTTCCGTTTCTCCTCCCAAGCACAGACCTGAAGGCCACGTGAGGACATAGCAGTCGCCGGCTGCGAACAACACCAGGAGCCTGTGGTGGAAGCGGAAGGGGCGCTTCTACCGTCAGTACTTTGAGAAAATGAACTGCTGTGGTTTGAGCCACTCGGCCTGTGGCATTGCACTATGTCAGGGTGAGCCGACAAGTACTGACCCCTGAGGATAGCCAGAGCTTCTAGTGGGCACTGCCTTGTACAAAAGCCATGGCTCACCCTGAGCCAACCACAGTAATCGGAGGGTTTCAGGTCGAGACCCAGCTTGTGGTAGCCATTCTGGGTTCTGTGAGGATTCTTTTTGCAGCGTGAAGGCAGCTGTTCGGGTACTGTGTCCTCACAGGGCTATGCTCAGCAACGTCTATCCTTAGAAAGCCATTGATGACGTCAGAAGTCATTTAACCCAAGTCCCCGCCACCTGCAGCCCCCATCCACAGAAACGCTAGGGATTGGTATTTCAGGATTGAATTTGAGATGGGGAGTCAACATTTTACCTATAACAAAGGAGAAAGCTAGAGAGCCACCAGAGGTCGAGACATGATGTATGCAAAAGAACCTTAAGAGGGCAAATAAAGCAAAGACACAGGGCAGGAGAAAGTGGGGGAGTCTGTAGGCAGAGCCGTGGTTCTGATTGTTTCGAGACCTAACTGCGCCTCTTCCTCCTATCAATTTCATGCTGGATTCACTCTTTTTATTTCAGGCTATGTAGCTAGAGCTGGGTCTGTGTCACTCACAATGTCTAGTGCTGTTTAATATAGGAAGCATGACTTCCAAGCTTGATGTAGCTCAAGGCTCAGAAATAATTGGTGGAACATGCAGATTGCCTGCTGCATGCTCAGCCCACTGTTCCCCTGATAAAACTGCTTGCACAGAATCATTTTAGCATCCCGAATTACTGTTTAGGATTTAAAGCAGCCTTTACTGACACAGGCCTCTTAAGAATCTGGGTGGGAAGTCACAAGCATAGTGTCTTCTGGGAAAGATAAATAGGAGTGGATTCCTAGTTGGAGGCACTATAACTAGTTTTTAAGATTTTTACTTATGTGCATTTAAGTGTGTGCATGTGCACATGCATGCACATGCACACACGAGTATAATGCCCGCAAAGACTAGAAGAGGGTGTTGGATTCCTCCTGAGCTGGAATTACAGATAGATGTGGGTTGTCCGGTATGGATACTCATAATAAGAATGTTAAAAAAAAAAAAAAGAAAAGAAATGCCAGACCACTTCTAGTTTTTTAACTAGACACATTATTATTTTTAAATTATTATGTACATTATAAAACAAATCAATATTTAAACTAATTAGGAATACACATTCTACATAAGACATGCGGAAATATAAAAATGGTAAGTAGAGCAAATAAACCTCTCTAAAAGAGGTGTGCTGGGTCTGCCTTTTAGAAACAATTGAAAACTTATGCAATGGGTCTGTTTCCTGCTATATAGTTTCCAGTATATAGAAGTGCTCAGTGTTGAGCTCTTGGATTCTGGACCAACAGCTAGGAAGCCTGCATGAAACCTACTTAGGCCCTCTGCATGTGTGTGACAGTTATGTCTCTTTGTGAGGCTCTCAGCAATGAGATAAGGACCTGTTCCTGGTGCTTAGCTGGCTTTTTGGAACCTGTTCCCCATGCTTGATTACCTAGCCCAGCCTTACTGCAGGGAGAGCTTGTTCCTACTTCAATTTGATGTGCCCTGCTTTGTTCAAGCCCATGGGAGGCCTGCCCCTTTCTTAAAGGAGACAGAGGAGGAGTGGATGGGGAGGAGGGTAGATGGGAATTGGGGAAGGAGATGGGCGGACAGGAGGGAGGGGAAACTGTGGTCAGTGTGTAAAACTAATGGAAAAAAATGTTAATTAAAATTAAAAAAAAAAAACGGAAGTCTTCAGTGGTAGAGTGTTTGCCTAGCAGTTTGAAGGCTGAGGTCTCATCCCAGCATGGGGGTAGGGGAGAGAACGAGGAAGAACTGGGAAGAAAAGGTGGAAATAGGTGGTGGGGGGGTGCATAGCTCCTTTTCTACAGAGGAATCCAAGCTTGCAGGCTAATCTAACCGTCTAAAACTGCCGCTGCAGCCCAATGGATCAAATCCAAAGAAAGAAATGAAAGAAACCACCAGTACACAGCGTCAGCAACAAAAGAAAATAGAGGACCGTGTTCTCACTTCGCCTTGTGGGGATTAAACTGGACTGGATGACAGAATGCCTCCACCTCAGTGAATTCCAAGCATGGCAGAAAGATCAAGTGAATTTACTTTTTTAATGGAAACGCTTCTCATTCCAAACTTCTGGGCACCTGGGCTTCTTGTGTTTCACATAAGGTCACTGTAAAGACAGATGCCAGCTAAAGAATGCAGCTCAGGGAAGCGAGACTTCAAGGCTAGAACTTGAAGACTATTTGTGAGTCATCATTTAAGTGTCTTTGAATTATGCTCACTTAGACCAGTTTGGTAATCTGCAAGCAACTGTTGTTTGTGGGTAATTTATATGTGGGGGCGGGGAGGGGTTAATCATTTTGGATGACCCTCTACCCATGTGCATACAGTTAGCACTAAGAGAGAGAGAGAGAGAGAGAGAGAGAGAGAGAGAGAGAGAGAGAGAGAGAGAGAACGTGAAGTTAGCAGTTGAACAAGATCAAGGTCGGGGGGTTCTGTGTTCTAGGGAGAATTGGGGGAAGAGGTGGTAAGTATGATCAAAAGATATTATATACATGTGTGAAATACTCAAAGGAGAAATTTAAAAGTCGAGCTAACTATCTTTAAATCACTGTCTCAAAGAGGAGCTAATGTGACATAGTCACTTTGTTTATGGTTGACTTCAGAACCACACACTGGGACGTTATCTGAAATATTGAGCATATGTTTTTGTCCCTGGACTAGTTCATGAGGAAACGCAATGCTCATAGCTTCCTTTACTAGGGATGCATGATTCATCCAAGAGGTCCTCTGACTCCCCATCACATAGCTTCTATATCCGTGTCTAAGCAGAGAGAGAACAGGTGAATGCTAGCACAAAACTAGGATGCCCAGCTAGCGTTATTCATGTGTCTCTGTAGATATTTATGTCCACATTCATTTCTACCCAAATATATTCATAGATTAAAAAACAGATAAATAACAGATTAATGGGTTGCTAGACACACAGACAGGAGTAAACAGCCCCTAGCACTTAGCCATTAGCATAAGAAAACATTCCCAATGATGACAATGAAGATTTGACATCAACGTGTCTGGTAAGTGGCAGTTTGACATCCTGCCATATTTGATCTCTCTTTAGACATAGTCTTTGCTACTTAGATCACAGCCATCAATCACAGTTCAAACCCCTCCCCCCGATATATCCTATTTGATGTATTCTGTAAAAGTGAATCTTTACTTTTCATTTGCCATATTAATCGATTCTCTAACCCATGGGTCTCATCAATTCACTATAGTTTAAAAAGTCCCTTAGGAGAACACATGACGTAACAACCATATAAAATCTAATGATAGGCCATTTAGCATGCAAATCAAATTCATTCTGCCATCAATCCTATTGATTGAATAGACAGTAACCATGAGGAAGACTCAAACACCCAACAGGGGAAAGATAGCTGGAAAATGGCTGAGTGGTTGCTCCTTCTGCTTTAAATGTTTACTAATAGAATCTTTTCTCTCCAAAATGCAATGGTAAGATCCTTGCAGTCACCTCTTCCCGAGGAACATGAGCAAATGAACAAGCCTTTTACTTTTGTGCCAATTCATACATTTCAAGTAGTTTTATTCTTAAAAAAAAAAAACAAAAAAACAAAAAAAAACAGAAGAAAATTGTAAGACATAAGAGAACTCTAGGAAATTCAAATTTTGGCATCTGTAAACACCATTTTTCTAGAACACAGTCAAGGGTGTTGGTCTAAATATTGTTGAGGGGGCTCCTTCCTACAGTGACTTAGCTGGGTAATTGTAAATGACACTCCGGCCCATAAGTTCTGAAATATTTACTGTCTGACTATGTGAATTATGTACACTAGTGATTGTCTCCAAGTCAACAATCATGCCTCAGTGTCACATTAAAGAACGAGAAAAATCCCTTCCTTCCTCTTGGAATTGTTTAACAAAGAGTGAGTCCAGATTTGAATTATCCACTTCATACTCCCTGTGTCTTCCATCCTCTGTCTGTCTACTGTGTGAGCCTGAAACTGTGCCTGCCTGGAGGTTGTTCCTAGGCAGCCTCATGGCAGTTCACAATCATCTCTAACTCGAGCTGCAGGGGAATCTGACACCCTCTTCTGGCCTCTGCAGGTACCGCAAACACAGTGCACATACACACAGGCAGGCAAAACATCCATATATGTGAAGCAAAAATAAGTAAATGTTTGGAAAACACTAACAAAAGACAGTCATAGACAAAGAAAGGAGTGTGTTAGGTCTTCCTTCTTCAGCGCTTATATCCAGAAAAAAAAAAGCAAATTTAAAACAACAAAAAAATAAAAATAAAGAGAGAACAAAATGCAGTTCCAAGCTAGCACTCTCTACTGCTCTGATGCCTTTTCAAACAGCATCCACCAAGGTCCTGAGTGCAGAGACCATCAGACTTCCATAAATTAACTCACTGACACTATGTGTCTCACAGCTAAGTGCCATTCCAGTATTCAAAGCCATTTTATTCCATCTTTTGTTAATTTTTTATTTATTTTATATACATTGGTGTTTTGCCTGCATATATTCCTGGGCAAGAGTGTTGAGTTCCTTGGAACTGGAGTTACAGACAGCTATGAGGTGTTTATGTGGGCGCTGGGAATTGAACCCAGGTCCTCTGTTAAAGCAGTCAGTGCTCTTAAGCACGGAGCCATCTCTCCAGCCCTTATCCCATCTTTGTACAAATAAAATCTGCCATTTATCAAGGTTCTATGGAGAAAGATTTAGAAAATTGACTAGCTTGGTCCACAGAAGGGAGAACGGAAGTCAAGAACATTTTAAAACTTATGGTGTCTCCCAAAGGCAGAACCACTGCATCCTATCAGGATCCTAAAATGTGATTGGAACGGGGCAAGGCAGGAAGTGCCCGGCCTTCAAGAGACGGGGTAAATACGGACCAAGGAGTTGAAGAAGAGCTGCTAAGAATCAGTCTCCGCTTGTCTCCTTATTTTGCTGCCTCAGGATCCTGTCACACTCCTTGGGTGAAGCAGAATCTCCGTCTAGCCTATAAACTAGGGGCAGAGTCAGTCTGCCAGGCATTTTCATTTGTATGGGGCAAGCACTAAGAGGATTTTAATACAAATTTCCAGGGATAAGGAAAGTGCGCAGTTCAGCAGGATGACTCACTGGGTGAGTCAGCTGTTAAAAGCCATTGTCACTCCTGGCGTTCTAGCAGTGATTGGGCCTGGCTCAGCTCGATTTTAAAAGCCTTTCGGCTCAGTCTGCCAGCTCCTGCCAAGTTCATCCTTTCCTCTGGGAGACGGGACTTGACATCTGCACATGTATAGAACGTGACAATCTCAGGAGCTGTATTAAAAAGAAATTAAAAATTGCGACCCGTGAGGATTTGTATTCAGTTTCGAAGTGAGAGACGCCTTACCACCTTCCCTGTGAATTCAGCCCTGCTTGTAAACATGGAAAACATCAGGGATTCGAGAGACGTACAGCTGAACCATGAGCTCACTTCTGCCTTGTATGGAAAACATGAGTTAGGTGCTAGGCAGATACCAATATTCATCAATGTGCTCCCAATTTCCAGACTCCAGAATGGCAACTCCTTCTAACTTCCTTGGGGATAAAATATTCGCCTTTCTTGTTTTTTTTTTTTTTTTTTTTTTTTTTTTTTGGTTTTTCGAGACAGGGTTTCTCTGTGGTTTTGGAGCCTGTCCTGGAACTAGCTCTTGTAGACCAGGCTGGTCTCGAACTCACAGAGATCCGCCTGCCTCTGCCTCCCGAGTGCTGGGATTAAAGGCATGCGCCACCACCGCCCGGCTAATATTCGCCTTTCTTAATTCATCCAAGTCTCTCATTTGGATTCCAGCTCTGGTAACCCTTAAAAAACATGTAATTCTTTCAAATCTAAGAAATGTTTTTTCATATCTATGAGGCCATTCCTGGAAGCCCCAGAGTGTAAATAAATAAATAAATAAACACACACTACTAGGCTTTCTAGCCATTTACTCTCTCTTACCCTTGCTTCGGATGATGGAGGGGTTTGATTTTCTGAGCAAAGGAAATGGAATCTGAAACCCGGTTATATGTTGGCAGCAAGAATCTTTTTTCCTTTCCCCTTGCTTTACTCCCTGTTTAGACAATTTCCTCTCAAACTGAGTGTGCTGCATCCCAGGCAGGTTAGAGAAAACGGTTCCTCTACAGACTGAATGAACGCTGATGACATGAGCAGGGGACAAGCAAGGAAGCCTGAAACGTGATTAAGATGGAAGCAGACAGAGATTGCTAAGAAGGGACAGAGAGGCCTCCAGCATCCCTTCTGTCTTCATAAGCAAAATTGTACGAAAGTAGCATCAACTGTGGGTTTGGGGGGAGTGTTTTGCAATAAACATTGACTGCATTTGCCTGTCCATCTCTCCTTCTGGTAATCTCCAACATGGCTCTCCTCCCCCGCTTTTGGGCCACAGACATTCATGGTGCTGACATTACCTCCTTGGCTTGAGCACATCAATGTGGTTGACACTCTGTGCCTTGCCATTAACAAAATTGAGTCCCATAGCCTCAGTAAGTCGTTGACTTTGGGGATACAACCTACATCCCAAGTCATTACATAAGAGCCTCAGCACTTCTTTAGGTGAACTTGGAAAGATCTAACGGAATCTTCCCATCTTCTCTCAGATGTTTACGCAGCTTGTTGAGAAGTCAGGTGCAGGCAATGTCCCTACTTTCATAGACAGCCTATCGAAGAATGAGATCAACATGGAAGAAAATAAGACCCAATTGACAGTCACCCATACTTACTCAACATACTTGTATTCTTTGAGATCCTGAACCAAACCGGGCTGGTTTGAATGAAAATGGCCCCCATAGACTCATAAGGAGTCTCATATTGGAGACTCGTATGGAGATGTGGCCATCCATGTTGGGGTAGGTAGGTGTGACCTTGTTGGAAGAAGTGTGTCACTGGGGGTGGGCTTTAAGATTTCAGATGTTCAAGCCAGGCCTACTGTGTCTCTCTTTCCCTGCTGCCTGACCATCTGGAGATAGAACTTTCAGCTCCTTCTCCAGCACAGAGTCTGCCTGTTTGCCACCATGCTTCCTGCCATGAAGATAATGGACTAAACTCTGAACTGTAAGTCAACCCCAATTAAATGTTTCCCTTTATAAGAGTTGACATGGTCATAGTGTCTCTTCACAGTTAACCAAGACACGAACTGAGTCTGTTTTCTCGTGAAAATCCCAGTTACGTAAGTCTTAATTATTTGTCATCTGATCTGAGCTGAGTTTTCACTGACTTTTTTTTTTAATTACTTGTGACTGTCCTGAGTGACACAGTTACCTATTTTTCTATTTTTACCCTGGGTGGATAGGCAGCTGAGAAAGGTGGTCTATAAATGCAAAGGACAAGGAGAGATGTTCCATGTCCCTGGAGCCCTTGGAGCAATCTCCTCCTCGGGAAGCCTGAGCAGATGCAATTGCTCAGCCATCTGTCTCCCTTTCTCTCGGTGCTACTGGGGAATTAGCATCCGAAGAGAATGTTCTCTATGCATTTCGTTCCCCAGCCCGTCTTCTCAGGAGCCTCAGTTGGAATGAATTTTGATGCTCTAAGATGCCCACTCCATTTGTGTTATGACAGGCTCGTCTTTGAAACGCTCTCCGGGTTCTGAACAGTACGTGGGCTAAGCCTGAATCATAAGATGAGTAACGGCAGCCTCTTACACTAAGCCCCCAAGTCTTCCTTTTGAAACCTTTCACCTGCAGTCATTCCTCACAGAAATAACTTCTGTCGTGTTTCTTGCGTGCATGAGCACAATAAAGAGACGCCACGGCTGGGTGGCTGAGACGATGCAGACTTTCATGCTGATAGTTTTATTTCTAGTGTATATGAATGTTTTGCCTGCGTGTATTTCTATGCGCTGCATGCCTTGTGCCCACAAGACCAGAAGAGGGTGTCAGAGCCCCTAGAACTTGAGGTATTGATCGTTGTGAGACACCATGTGGGTTCTTGGAACTGATCCCAGGTCTTACTCTAGAAGAACAACCAGGGCTCTTAATGACTGAACCATCTCTCCAGCCCTCCAGAGTCATTCTTAAGCACGCTACGTGGCTCCCCGTTGTTAGGGTTTCTTTTTGGTTTTAGGGCTTTTTTGTTTTGTTTTAGAGGGAGAAGGGCTGAAAGTAGCTAAAACAAGTGACTAGATTTGAATAAAAGCCTGCCTTTCCCTGTAATCGTATTCTTTCCCAAGAGATCTGAGTCAGGAAAGCAAATGAGCTTATATCGTTATCCTCATTTCAACATGGTCGCACCAAGGCTGCACTCATTACTTACATTAAAAAGATTGCCTTTGAGCTGCTGAGAGAGCTCAGTGGGTAAAGCATCTGCTGCACATGTGTGTGAAGGCCTGAGTTCGAATCCCCGCGACACATTTAAAGCTGGGTGTGACAGTACATGCCTGTAACCCCACTGCTCCCGTGGAGAGGTGGGAGGCAGAGACAGAACTCCCCATAGGTTTGTAAACCAGACTTCTCAACACAGAGAGGAGAACAAGAGACCCAGTCTCAGCCAAGGTGAAAGACAAGAGCTGACACTTGAGGTTGTCCTTTGACCTCCACAAATGGGCTATGACACATAGATGCCTGTACACACACACACACACACACATACACACACACACACACACACACACACGGAGTTTTTTTAAAAAAAAAATAATTTCTCATAACAACCAAAACCTTAAGCATGACCTCTCTACTATTCTGATAGTCGTTTATTGTCTTGAATAAGAAAGGGCCAGTCCACAATAAGAACCCTAGACCTCTTTCTTCTTTGAATGCCATGTGATATTGAATTGTATCTCTCATAGTAGGCACAGGTCTGCTATTTAAGTATTCCTTCCCAATGATCTGGGTGGATAAGAAATGTTGCCAGGGCTGGAGAGATGGCTCAGACGTTAAGAGCACAGGCTACTCTTCCAGAGGTCCTGAGTTCAACTCACAGCAACTACAGGGCAACTCACAACCATCTATAATGAGATTTGGTGCCCTCTTCTGGCCTGTAGGCATACATGCAGGTAGAACCCTGTACAGATGGCAAAATTTTTTTAAAAAAAGAAAAGTTACCACTGAAGCACAGAGTCTGAATAATACCAACCATACAATTTTAAAACTGAAATAAACTCAAGTAGTACAATGACTTTATTCAGAATCCCTATTCAGAAAAACGACTCATTTCTCTACAACACATTATATTGAATGGTAGCAATAACATTTCGGAGAGGATCTTTGAGGAGGCTGAGGGTCCTGTGCAAAAGGAAGCTATGCGGTTGGAGTCACATGGAGTGATTGGTTGCTCTTTGTATGATCCTGACTCTGTTCTGGGTATGTCCAGGTCCCATTCCCAGAAGGGACAATGGGAATGGCACAGGATTTGAAACGAGAATTAGATTCTCACCCTGGCTTGGACTTTGCATGCTATTGTTGGGGGGAGGGGGGGAGCAGTAAGTAAGACATTTGCCCCATTTAACTCCTCCCCTCATATAGGAACTAGGAAATAGAAATGACCATGACATTTGCATACAGGACCTGAGGACTCTCTAGAGAAGCTCAGGAATTACACTGTAACCTCTAAAACTAACATGGCAGTTAGGCATTGAGATAGCCAGGGATTCAAGCTATGAAACGTTCTGGAAACATCAGGATTGAGAATCCCTGCGCTTTGGAGCCCACCTGAATTGACACTTTCTTTTCCGTGATTATTCTACCTCCGTGTAGATAATGTCCACATTTGCTTCAAAATGGGCTCCTGTATTATTAAACTTTACATCACGGCAATGAAACATCCAAAGCAATTAATTATAAAGAGAGAAAGCTTCTCTTTCTTTCCTTTCTTTCTTTCTTTCTTTCTTTCTTTCTTTCTTTCTTTCTTTCTTTCTTTCTGTTTTCAGTTTTGAAGGTTCAAAGTCCAAACAGCCTAGGGTGGCCTGGCAAGAGCTAGCCTTTGACTGCATCTCCTCATGGCACCGATGCCATCCAATGCATGGATGACAGTGGTGGCAGCAAGCGTCAGGACCGAGCAAGAGACAGAATTTCTGAGAGCAGAGGGAGAGAATGTGAGGACGGTCCAGTCCTCACTATCTCCTTCAGTACACACCATAGTCATCTAAAGAACGTACCAGAAGGCTCTGTCCCCACAGTTTCCATCCCCTTCTGTCCTAGTCAGCTTCAGTTCCCAACTTAACAGGCCAGAGTTAACCGAGGGAGTCTTGGGTGGGGGACTTCCTCCGTCTGACTGGCCTGTGTGCAAGCCTGTAGAGCATTATCTTAGTGATTGATGAGGGAGGGTCCAGCCTATTGTGGATGATGCCATCCCTGGGCTACTGAACCTGGGTAGTATAAGAAAGCAGACCAAGCAAGCCATGAGGAGCAAGTTAGTACACAGCATTCCTCCCCTGCATCGGCTCCTGCTTCCAGCTCCTGTCCTGACTTCCTCAGTGGTGGACTGTTACCTGGAACTACACGGTGAAATAAACTCCCTCAAGTTGGTTTTGGCCAAACATAGCAACAGAAAAACAAGCTAGGACACATTCCAATAGTGTCACCTTGCAAGCTAAGCCTCCAGTCTTGACCCCTGGAAGACACATAAACTGTCACCTTAATTAATCCCAGCAATTACCAGGGGAAAAATTCCATAATTTGTATAAGCTACTCTTTATGCCCAAGACTAGGGAATTAATTCATTTCTCACCTAAATGATAACTACAGTGTTCAAGAGACTGGGCACCTACAATGCAGAGTGAGGTGGTATTTTATACATTTATGTCACAGTAGGCATTCCATGTATATATTGTTACTTCCAGGTAATAGATGATGAGGAGATGAAGTACAAAGAAGTTTAATGAGTATTCATGAATCATAAAGATAATTATGAGGAATTAGGAAGCCCAGTGGATTCCAAAAGTAAATTGCACAGGGAGGTGTGGGGCTGGAAGTTGAGGGGGTTGAGTTAAATTGAATAAGGAAAATCACTGATGAAGCTGGAAATGCTGAGTCATCCAAAAGAGTCCTTCATGAAAACAACAGCAACCAAGAGGAAGCGTGAGGCAACAGTCGCTAACACAACAATTAACTCCCCATCAAGCTAGAATTTCCATCTATTAAACAGCAAAACAGAGCAAGAGGAAATACTTCTGGAACACGGATAAGGCCAAGGTAAGGTGATCCGTCCTGCACCGCTCATAGCCACAGACACTGCTAAAAGCCTTTTTGGAGAGATATTGGAAAGACGGTCCAATAACCATTAACTGCATTTTTGAGCCACGTGATTTTACTCACAGGAAATAACCCTAGGAGAGCATCCAGGATGACATTCAGCAGGATTTTCCAAAGTTACAGTTATGTTGAGACAGAGTGGACACCTCTAAAAGAGGCACACGTCAGAATCTGTTCCAGCAGGAATCTGTGGCTCTGCTGATTTATTTGATCGACACAAATGTGATACCTGCCTTGGGCCAGATGCTACATTAAAGCCCAGGTTAAGAGCTAGGCTGAATGGGAACAGAGAATGCCCAGCTCTGCATGTGCTCACACTCAGGAACTATGTAACCTGTCCACAAGGAAAAGGTATGGTGCTTCCAGCTGACGCACTAATAACACTGAATAATCATCCTATCAAAGGGTGTTTGGATTGTTTGAATTCTTGTGATTCCAAAGCAGCAGTAGCACACCTTCCCTGAGACATTTGAAAAGACTTCTTTAGCCCTTTAAGGTGACCTAGCTGTTGGGCGGTTTTCGTGTATTCATCTGCATCCCACGCTGTCATGGGGCTCTGCAAATGGCCCATAGCAGTTTGCACGGTGGAACTGAAGCGTCCCAGAAGCCAGCGCCCCAACTGCAGCGGTAGAGGATGCAAACAATGTGATCTACAATTCTAGCCACCAGAACCTCCATCAGAATTCTCTTAGACACATACACGGACCTTTTGCTGAGCATGGCCCAAGCCTCCCATGAAGACCGAAGGGGCGGGGAGCAAACCCTTCAATTTACAAAGGCCACAGCCACCAGGAGCTGAAAGAGTAAGAAGAAGCCTGTAAAGGTTACTGTGCTCCAGCTACGCCCAGCACAAGAGAGACAGAGGCAGGAGGATCTCTGAGTTCAAGGCCAGTCTTATCTACCTCGTGACCCCAGAGCTACGGGGTGAGATTCTGTCTCCAAAACCAATTTTTCCTTAGTTAGGCAAGGTACCAAACCATCTTCTTTGAAAGGTGGCAGCTGTGTGGGAGAGGCTCAGTGGTTAAGAGGACATGCCACTTCTGCAGAAGAGCCAAGTTCAATTTCCAGCACCGAAATCAGGCCATTCACATCTGCCTGTGACCCCAGCTCCAGGGATCTGATACCTCTATACGACATGGGCACCTGAGCTCATGTCCGTACACCCACACACAGGCACATAGACAACACATGCGTAAATATAAAATAGGTCTTTGGGGCTCAGTGGTTAAGAGCAGTGGTCATTCTTGCAGAGGACCAGGGTTCAAATCCCAGCACCCACACAGTGACTGACAATAATCTGTGACTCCAGTTCCAGTGGATCCAATGGCTTCTGCTGACATTCACAGGTACCAGGGCACGCATGTGGTACAAAGTCATGCATGCAGGCAAAACAGCCATACACATAAAATTAAAGAAAATAATTAGAAAATGTTAGGTTTTAGAATACATTTTTTTTTTTTTGCCTGCCTTGGAACTCGCTCTGTAGACCAAGCTGACCTCGAATTCACAAAGAAAGATCCGCCTGCTTCTGCCTAGTGATTAAAGGGAAGCATCACCACTGCCCAGCTGAAATGTCTTAAAAATGGAAAAGAAGCAACTGTTTCTCCCTGGGAAAAGCAAACATTGGAAGTAGGGAGACTCCTAGAAAACCAGAGGAAGTGGGGCCACACCACTGACATGCCTGTGTTTTTCTTTGCTACCATGTTGATCATTCAGAAGCCATCATTCTACAGGTCAAACGTGCCCAAACCTTCCCATTCTGAAAGCCGCTAAGCTGGAAGGGACTGGCAGGCAGTTCACGCGCTAGAGTGCTGTGATGATTTAAATGAGAATGGCCTCTGTCAGCCCTGTTTGAAAGCTCAGTCCCCAGTAGGAGGCTGTTTGTGAGAAGGAACCTTTGGGAGGCTTTGGGGGCTTAGCGCCTCCACCCACGTCCCAGTCCTTGCTTGCCTTGCTGCTTCCTGTGTGTGGGTACAATGAGATCAACCAGCTCCTGCCCCGGCTGCCCTGCCATTCCTTCCTCACTGTGATGTTCTCTTGCCCTCTGGATCTGTGAACCAAAATACATTCTTTATTTCTTACATTGTTTTTAAGGGATAAAGACAAGTATCGTGGTATTTTATCGCAGCAACCAAAAAGTAAATAATACAGATGGGAAGCTCTTTAAAAAGTTATAATGAAAAGTGGAATTGGTATTTAATGTTAACTGTGCTTGCTGATAATCCTGGTATATCTTGAAGGTACTTTTGTCTAATTTTACAAATTTCGTAAAGAATTCAGACAGTTTAGGATGATTGGATGACAACATTAAACCATCTCTCCCTACTGATGAATTTATCTGCCCACCCTGTTTGCAGTGTCGTTGATGCTATACTAAGAACTAAAACCATTAAAGGTTTTCAGCTAGCTTTGTGCCACCATACAGGATGGACCTTTCTTAAAGGCTTTTAACTTTGCTTCCTGCCCCATTTGTGGCCACCAAAAATGACCTCACTGTCCCTTAAGATAGAAGCAAGAAAGCAGACATTTGCCATTGCCAAATAATGTGACATTAACAAGCACCAAATAGCCACTACAACAGCCACTTCCTGTCCCTCCCCTCCCCCACCCCAGCTGCAGGACTCCCAGTGTTCTAAGGCCAAGAGTCTCACGTGGGAGCAGACTATACGTTTTAACCTCTGTGGGGCCACTCAAAGAATGGAAGGCACCTGGAGGAGGTGAGTTTGATGCTGAGAAACGCTACAAAGTTCCTAAGAAAAGGCCTTCTGCCAGCCTCTTCCCTTTCGGAAAAGAAAACCTAATTCTTTATTTGGGGCTTCAGTTTCCTTTCTTTCAAAACAATTGACCTGACTCCTAGCAGCCTTGGGGGCTCCCACCTGGGTTTTGGTTTAGGGTCTCAGAAAGAGTTTCTGTGTGTGAATTAGACCACCACATTCCTTCCTGATTCCTGTTAAATGAGAAATTAACAGCTTTTATTCCGTGATATTGGACTTTCTATTTTTCCAAGGCACAAATAAAAACAATATTACATGTGTTCCCTCCCTCTCAGCTGCTAAAGAGTCAGCAATTATTTCTTGCTACTGTTTCATTGTTTTATCTTTATGAGTTTTTTTGGGTGTGTGTGTGTGTGTGTGTGTGTGTGGTGTGTGTGTGGTGTGTGTGTGTATGTGTGTGTATGTGTGTGTGTGTGTGTGTGTGTGGTGTTTAAGAGATAGAGAAAGAACACAACGTTAGGTGTGTAGAAGGTGGCAAGGATCTTGGAGGAGTTGGGAGAGGGGCAAGACTATGATCAAAATATATGGAGAAAATGTTAAAACAATAAAAGAGAGGAGGAGTGTGGCACACAACGTTAATTTCAGCATTGAGGAGGCAGAAGTAGACAGATCTCTGTGAATTTGAAGCCAGACTGGTCTACATAGCAAGTTTCAGGAGAGCCAGGCCTACATACAGAGACTCACTCTCCAAAACAACAATAAAATAAGCCAATTAAATAGTCATCATCAGAGGTAAAAACCTGGGCTGGGAAAGAGCTCTATGTTTAAGTTCTTTTGTTGCTCTTTTCAGGGGTCCAGCTGTCTTAGTTACTTTTCTATTGCTGTGAAGAGACACAGGGATCAAGACAACTCTTATAACTTGGGGTGTGCTTACGGTTTTAGATAGTCAGTCAATGATCATCATGGCAGGAAGCAGGAAGGCATGGCACTGGAGCAGTAGCTGAGAGCTTTATATCCTAATCCACAGGCAACAGGCAGAGAGCAGACACTGGACCTGTCATGGACTTTTGAAACCTCAAAGCCCAACATCAGGGACACACTCTAACAAGGCCACTCATGCTTTCCCAAAAGAGACAAGAAGGGAGAAGAGACCAGTGTCACTCACAGATGTATCACTTGTACAGATTTCATGTCCTCGTGTGGAAGATTTATCAGAATTATGCGGTCATTGATCCCCAGAGCTCTTAGTCTTTTTTTTTTTTTTTTTTTTGCCAAGAAAAGCAAGTTCATACAGGAAAGACACTATTTCCTGTAATGATCATTAAGCCTATTTTAATTCCTCTCGGACATAACCAGTACAGAATTAATTTTTTTGTGAATAGAAATTCAGGCTTTATCTTAAATTTTTCCTTCAAAGGATTTCCTTAATAAGTTGCTAAAGAAAAACAGTGAAAGAGGCAACAGTGTTTTTTATAGCAACGTGAAGTAGTAGCATTTGGGTTTACAGATATGGGCATTTGATTTTCTAATGACTTAAAGCTGGAATTTCAAAACACTAGTGCAGAAAGGGTTCTGCCCCAATTGTGAGACAATCTCCTAGCAACAACTATGACTTGCCTACAGAAACTGGTTACTTGTAAACTTTAATATAGCTTTTCATTTTCATGGCTTAATGGTTTTGTTCAATACAAGAGTCACAAACAGGTTATAAAAAATATGTGGATATTAAATCATGCCCTTTGGTGTTCTGCATAGGCTCCAACTCTTAATGTCAAATTGTTAAATATCTTCGCTGATTTTACCCATTTCTGTGAATCCCCTGGCCTGAGAAGGTAACCTAGAAAGGACTCCAAATAACTTCATCTAAAGCCATACTGCTGGACCATTTGAATAAAAGGATGGAGACAGATCTGAACCACTTGAATAGAAGGATGGAGATAGAGTACAAGGAACTGCCTTTGGGCTACCACAGTTTGAGTGAGGTACAGGGTTTACTTTATGGTTTTGCTGTGTTTTGTGTAAGGAAGGAAGTATACGTTTCTCTTCTGGAGACTTCCTTTTGTCAATGGTGTTAAGATTTGGATATGAAGTGTCATCTCCCCCTAAGGCTGTAGTCTGGGCAACCTAACTGGGGTGCTGTTGAGAAATAATAGGATCATGATGGCACTTGCTCCATCAATGGGTTCCCTACTGATAAGTTTATACCAAATGGAATATTAAGAGGTGGTCCTAAGTTAGCAAGAAACCTGGCTCTAGAAAAATTCCCGGGAATCCACAAGGATGACCCCACCTAAGACCCAAAGCAGTAGAGGAGAGGGTGCCTGAACTGGTCTTGCCCTGTTCATCAGTTGTCAGACTGATGATTGCCTTAAATATCACCATAGAACCTTTGTCCCACAACAGATGGAAACTGAGGCAGAGACCCACGTCAGAGCACTGGACTGAGCTCCCAAGGTCCAGTTGAAGAGTGGAAGGAGGGAGTGTGTGAGCAAGAAAGCCAAGACCATGAGGGGGTCATCCACTGAGACAGTTTGTCTCAGCTGATGGGAGCTCACCAACTCCAACTGGACTGGGAGTGAAGAAGCATGGGATCAAACTAGTCCCTCTGAATGTGGTTGACAGTTGGGGCAGACTGAGGGGCCACTGACAGTGGCACTAGGATTTGTCTCTACTGCATGTACTGGCTTTTTGGGATCCTATTTTCTTTGGATGTATACCTTGCTCAGCCTAGATGTAGTAGGGATTGGAGGGGGTGGGGTGGGAGGGTTTGTGGAGGGAGTGGGAGGAGGGGAGGGAGTGGAAATTTGGATTGGTATTTTTAAAAGTAATAAAAAAAAGAGAAAAAAAGAGGTGGCCCCTGTCTGGAGGAGGGAAGTCACAGGGGATATGCCTTTGAAGTGTGGGTCCTATCCCTGGCATCTCGTCTCCCCTCTTCTTCTCCTTCCTCTCCTTCCTATACCCAGACTGCCAAGAGGTGATGTCTTTTCTCTTTTCTCCATCACATTCTTATTTTCTCTGACAATATCTCTAGAAGGATGTTTCAACCTTGCCTTGAGCCCAAATGCAATGAGTCAGTTGACCATGGGCTGGCATTGTGAATTAATTAAACATTGCCTCTTACGCTGTTTTTTTTTTCAGTTATTTTGATATAGTGATGAAGACTAACATAGATTTATGAAGTAATAAAAACTGAGCATTCATTTCTTCAACCCAGTTATTAATGTAACCCTAAGAGTAGATTATGGAAGAAAATATAACAAGATTATCATAATAGTTTCTAAACAATAATATCTAACTTTTATTTGGCTTTTATAATATTTATATTACTTGTCTTTTATAATATGCAAGGAACCTTTGTATATATGAGCTCATGAAACACAAATAATAGTGCAACAAATTCTATCATCTCAATTTTGACCATAAAAAAAACCAGAAAATGTATTAAAGTTGAGCACATTTGTCAGAACCAGGGTATACCACTGTCTTTCTGCCCCAGAATCTGGGCATGTAATCACTCTGTCACAATCACATGGGTACCAAGAGGAGACAGACAAAGCTACATGTCCAGGATACATCTGCTATCTTTTCTGAGTTAAAGTCATGCTCACATAAAGATGTTATTTGTTCTCCAAGAGTCACATTGCTGTTGTCATTGTGAGCTGTGCCATTCACTATGGGCTCATCCTCTCTCCCACTGGTTGCTTCTAGTCCTGAACCAGGGCCTGCCTCCCGTCCGTCATGTGATGTCTGTCTTTGTTTCTACAGCTGCCAGCTGTATCTTTGCCTATTCAATCTTTCTGAGTCACTCTGTTTCTGAAAACAGTCACATGACTGCTTGTTCCATTGAGTAGGATCTGTCGATGAAAGGGCACGTGGATTCCCAGGAAGCTAAGGGGTTAGAGTATAGCAACAGCAAAGATACCCCCAGAAAAGCACCAGAGAGGAACAGGGCTTCTAACATCATGTCCCTGAGTCCTTTCTCAATTGTACAGAAGAGATTTAGTCTTCAGGTCCTGACCATCAGGCTATATGTGGTCACTTGGATTCAGGACTGTGTCTTTAAATGTGTGTTCTTTCTACTCTTGTTTGCGTCTGCTGTGGAACAATACTTGTGTGTACTGTGAAGATGTGTTGCTATCGTTGTTAATAAAAGTCTGATTGGCCAGTAACTAGGCAGGATTTTCAGAGTAGAGAGAATGCTGGGGAGAAGAAGGAGGAGGAGTCTCGGGAGTTGTGAGGCGATGGAAAGGAAGCAGGAAAAGTTACCAAGCCATGTGGTGGAACATAGATAAGAAATATGGGTTAATTTAAGTTGTAAGAGTTAGCTAGTAACAAGCCTAAGCTATTGGCTAAGCATTTATAATTAATATAAGTCTCTGTGGGGTTATTTGGGAACTGACTGGTGGGACAGAAAAATCTGCTCACACACATCACCCAAACCTGCCCATTGACCAGACTCAATGACAAAAATCAAGAAAATCTTAGCCAGACACAAACAATCTATACATACACCTTCTAAACACAATGCTGGCAAGCCGAGACATACCGTTCCAATCCGTCTTGCACACCAGCCTCAGAACACAGCATGCTACATTTGGATTGGACCAGCAGTCAGTCCCATTCCCCTGGTTTTTCAGGCATGAGCACAACTGAGAAAAACAGTTTTGATTTCCTGTTTTAGTCACGCAGCTGATGATGGCCCACAAATGCTAAATAGAAAGTTCTAGAAATAAACCACAAGTTTTAAATTGCATGCCATCTGGATAGCATAATGAGATCTTGTGCCATCCTGCTGTGTTCTCCAGGGGACATAAATCATCCCCATTCCTGAGTATCCATACCGTATACACCAACCACCCCTTCTTCACTTAGCTGCCTTAGTAGCATCCCCAGTTATCTGGCCAACCATTGCCGTATTGCAATGTTTGTGTGCAATTATTCCTTATTTTACTTATTAATAGTTCCAAAGTACAAGATGAATACCATGCGAGCAACCCCTACTCTACTCTCTGTTCCTACAAACGTGTCCTAAATGTGTTAGACAAATGGAACAATTCGTTATATGGCTGTTGCTAAAATTCCTCCCCAGGGAAGACACATGTTTTATGTCTCCTCCTAAGGTCACAACAAGAAACTAAGTCTCCAGTTCCACCAAAGTTCATTCTTGGGGAACCAATATGCTGACTGGACTTCCTGATAGTTCATGGGTAAGGGGTTTCTTACTGGAATGTGGGTATTCCCTTCCAAAAGGCCTTACAGGAAAGTCTTTACTCAGTATGAATGATGGCTTTCCCGTGGCTCTATAGATGGATCTGCCTTCCCCCTAGTCTTCCACAGCCTATAGACGCCAGTCTCTGTCTAAGGCCACAAGGTTGTGGGCCATTAGGCCAGAGTTGCATACAGCAAATGGTAGGGAATGGCTAGAACTTACACAGGGGTTCCCACAACCACTACACAGACACACATGAACACACGTGGGGACACACACACACTAAGGGGATGTAAACAGTCATCAAAAGCCCAACTGGGATGACCTTTTGCAAGCAGACACAACTGAACTCCGAAGATGGTGGTGGTCTGGCTCAAAGGATAATACTGTAAAACAGAGCTCCTGCATTGACTGGCCTTGTCATTACTTAGCATGATCTTTCCACAGTTCTTCAAAACCCTCTATAAAGGGTATTTAAAAATATTTTTTAAATATTTTGCATTTCTTAAGTAAGGAGGGGGCAGTACATGCATATCATGTACCATGGTGGGAATGTGCAGGCCAAAGGACAACTTTCCATATACTATGTGGCTCCTGGGACTAAGACAGAAGTTGTCAGTCTTGGTGGCAAAGGTTTTTACGCACTGAGCCACCCCAGTGCTCTTGTAAAGAGTATTTTTCATTTCCATTTAATAGCTAAAGAGGCAACAAGAAATACAAAGAAAGAAAGAAAGAAGAAAGAAAGAAAGAAAGAAAGAAAGAAAGAAAGAAAGAAAGAAGGAAGGAAGGAA
>NC_022028.1:41726464-41736906 GCF_000317375.1 Microtus ochrogaster | reverse complement strand
AAGAGAAATGCAAAGATCTATCTAGGTTCATGGAGAGCCGGCTTCTGGTGCAGAACTGCTCATTCCAGCCTCAGTGACCTTCTGGAACACGGAGAGTGGTTATAAAATCCATTGACTCAAATTAGGAATAAGATTTTATGTTTAGTTTGGTTGCTAAGTCACTGATGTAGTTATAGGCTGACCTTGGGCCAGGTTTCTAGATTCAACTTGTTCCCTTCAGAATGATTACTGTCTGCTTTTGAACCACTATTTCTGACTCATATTCCTATCATGGATTCATTTGAGAATCTAATGGGAAATTTGAACATTTGATCTTCAAGAAAAATAAGGACACAAGCACGGACACACACATGTGTGTTCATGCACACAGACACACACACAGATATGGACATACACAGATACACACATGCACACACACAAACACACATATGCGTGCATATAGAAACACAGACACATGTGGGCACACATAAACACATAGACACAAACGGGAGGCACACATATACACATATGTGGACATACATAGACACACATTCGAGCAGTGCATAGGGTTTACTGTTGGGGCACACACAGACGTGAGCCTATTCCACCTTGACTGGAGGTCAGAGTTTGAGCTTACATTTGCTCTCTTGATGTTGTTACTAGCACGTGTGGCTGCAAACGAGAGATCATGACCTAGGGTGTGGTCAATTAGTATTTTGAGTGTTGAAGTAGGTCGGCTCCACCTGGACAAGTCTATGCTGTGTGTCATGTGTGTCATGCTAATAAAGTCTGTTGCCTCCCCCTCTCCTTTTGGACTGAAGTCTACAAATGGGTGGAAGCAAAAACAAGGCAGGTTCAGTATTCCCTGAACAATCCCTCCCAATACTGTCCTGTCTTATTCCTCCTCTGTCTTCCTTTTGCCTAATTATTCTAATCCTCACGCTCCTACCCTGGAATGCACAAGTTTTGTCAAGGCTGGCTTTGGAAAGTTTACAAACTTCTTAAGCTTCATTGAGACAACCAAGTTTAAGGACCTACAACCCCACAGTCTCAGCTCCTTGAACATCAGAATTCCAACATGCCTACGATGCAAAATGCAAGACTGTCTTTTTAATGACATTTAGAGAAACCATTTTCCCCTGCTTCAGCAGCAAAACCAGAGGCATGCAATTCAGAATTGAACCAGCAAGTGGATTTGCTTCAAAAAAAAAAAAAAATCACTGAAGACCAACCCGCATCCAAACCCACGTGACAAGTCCCCCTCAGAATCAAATCTTGGTTCTTTAATTTGGAGCACCCCACTTCTACCACACACGGGATGGTGTTGTTATTATTAGCAGGGGAAAAAAATGCATCATGAACTGGGTTTTAAGCAAATCCTGGTTTGAGGTTTACAGGAAGTATACACTTCTGTAGGAAAGCAAGAGCTACATAGATAAGGATTAATAAGGTTTACAAATCCTTTGGGGACCCACGCTAGGAAGCACATGGGTGGGAAGTAAGACACATACTGTCTGCAAAACCAATTTCTGTTCCTCAGAGAGGACTGTCCCATGTCCACACAGCAACATGCTACTTGGGGAAGGACAGCGGGGGACGTCAGAACACCCTCAGCCGGAAGGAACAGGGTCAGTGACCAGCAGCCATGACGGAAACTTATGGCTAAAGGAGGTCAGTGGACAGCAGGATCCTAAAGACTTTTAGCTGATTCTGGGAAGATGGGCCTCGTGCGCAGGAGACCGCCATATCATTCAATATCAGGAAAGGTATAGAAACAGCGCACATACTCAACAGACCCAGGACATCTGCAGTGTGGGGTTTTCATAAGAATATTTAGATGATCCATATTAATATGGAAAGCCAGTGACACAGAGAACAAAAGGGGTAGTTTCAAAACTGTTTTAGCCTGATTCCATCACTGTAGGAAAAGAAATTATATGTCTATATTCTGGAGTGTCTGTATTGGAGGCAGGGGAAGTCTACTTAGCAAAAAAGTCAATGGTGGTTATTTTTCTGCCATAAGGTTTTAAGAATTTATTTTAATTTTTAATTATGTGCACTGTGTGTGTGAGAGAGAGAGAGAGAGAGAGAGAGATGGAGAGACAGAGAGAGACCAGGTGTTCTTGGAGCCCAGAGATATCAGATTTCCTGGAGTTAGGGATGGCTGTGAGCACCTTCCAGAAGGGCTGGGATCTGCTCTCTGATCTTCTAGAAGTACAGTACACACTCTTAACTGCTAAGTCCTCTAGGATACATTTTTCTTAAAAAATTCTTTGGGTGGAGTTTTTTCCAATGAATGTATTCTTCCATAGTCAGAATGAAAAGTAATAAAGTTTTTTGTTACCTGGTAAAAAAAAATACTATTTATGAAAATTCACATTGCTCTTGTTTTTGTTATGTTCTAAAAGTTCAACTTGTTTCATTTTAGTAAGTTTATTTGCATCTGTCTTAATGTGTTGCAGTTTGAATTCGCATGCTCTTACCTAGTGACCTTGACTATCTCTGAAACACTGAAATAAAGGGAAAGGAATCATCATGGCGGATTACGATGCTTCTTTAGGCTCGCAGAGGAATGGGGGAAGAGATATCCCTGCTTGGTAAATAGTACTGACACGTCTACATGGTCTCCACCACTAAGAGAGTATTACCTATTCATATAAGGTGGCCGAAAGATAATTTGTTACATAAGATAACAGTCTCTGCTTTGGAAAGGTCTAACTTCTAGATCTCACATGGAACTGGTGCGTAATGCACTGTTAATAGCGAGTCTGGTCTTATAAAGCATCAGTGGTCTCTTAAAGCGTTAGTGAATTCTTCAATTGTCCTACCCAACACAGGCACACACACACACACACATGCACACTCATCTACCCTTCTATAATGTGCCCTGGAGTAGCTTAAATCCCGGGATGATCTGTACACATATTCTCATATACTTTACCGGTAAACACTTACTATTTAGTAGATAATATTGAATGTTAAGACTAATGTGTACTTATTTGGAAAAAAAAATGTCCATGCGAGATGGCTCAGCAGGCAAAGCTACTTGTCACAAAGCCTGATGACCTGAGTTCAAAATTGAGAAAAATTGATTCCTACAAACCATCTCTACCTGCACACCATGGTGCATGCGTATACACACACACATATACACACACAACCCCAGTGCTGGAGCGTGGAGACAGGAGGACTGTGGAGGCTCACATACAGGCAGCCTAGTCAAAATGGCAAGTTCCAGGCTCAGAAAGCGACCCTATCCCAAAATAGAGTGGAGAAGTGATTAAGAAAAACACAGGATGCTGGCCTCTGGCATGCACACACAATGTCATAGATGTTTATTCTTATTCTATATCTTTGTCTGGTGTTTATGGGAGGTATTTGTGTGCCCTGAATAAGAAACACCATCTGGGGTTCATTTCTTCAGTTCTGTTCAGGAAGAACATTTCTGGCATTTAAATCTCAAACTGCTGAGCTGCTCTCTGACTGCTTCAGATACAGTCTAACAGGAATCAGGTCCGTGTTCCCCGCGTGGGTGTTTCCCAGCCTGAGACTTCATGGTTGCCCCATAACCTGCTAATGACATCAGGCTGGCATGCTTGCCTCCCTGATAGGCCTGCAGACACGCTTTGAAACAAATTACCCTGGCTCTGTCTTCTGCCCACAACTACACGTGCTCGCTTGTAGATTTCCAGCCAGTACAGTGGGGGCCACTTCCTCAAGGTCCAAACAAGCTGCTATTTTCCATTAGTCTAATGTCTCAAGACTGGAGAAGGACCAGGAATGGTGCTCATTGGTTTTCTGTATATTTTACACAAATGTGGAAGGTTTTTAAAATGCATTTCTGTCTCCAAAGTACCAGGGGAAGCTACACGTACAATCTAATTGCGAGCAAGGCCCCACTGTCCCAGTTCACCACCCCTGAGCCTCAGGAGACAAACACATGAGCTACACTAAGGAAAGCGAGGCAGGGGGATCTGAGGTGTTAGATGCATCTTTGCTGCATTGCAAGACCGTGTGTCAAACTCAGGGGTGGTGTACGGAACGGACATTATGTAAAAATTAGGCAAATTCAATTAAGCTCTGGCTTGTAGTTAATAAGAGCATCGATACCGGTTCATCAATTCTAAGGCAGCGGTTCTCAACCAGGGGTGGCATATCAGACAGCTTGCATATCAGATATTTACATTATGATTCATAACAGTAGCAAAAGTACAGTAATGATGCAGGAACAAAATACTTTGATGGTGGCAGGGAGGGCTCACCCCAACACGAGGAACTGTATTAACAGGTCACAGCCTTAGAGGTTGAGAACCAACGGTCTAAAGCGAGCTGTCTATGAGATAAATCAGGAGATGCTATCACAACCTTTCTGGGAATTGAAAGCTGGTTTAAATCCTTTTTATTTGTAAAACAAAATGTTAACACATTGGGAACTGGAAAATTAACACGCTTGGATTATTTCATTTGTTCCCCCCCTCCCCCGATATTCCTGAGTTTCCAGTCAAAAGCGGAGAAAGTGCACCAACGGGAAGGAAAGCAGCGTTGTTTCCTGAAACCAACACAGTAACAAAACGGGATGAAAAATACAGCTTTAAGCTCCCAAAATATTTAGATTTAGCCACCATGTATTAAACTAGCTTGAAAGGTTTTAGTTATGGCCCCCCAAACTGTTATTTATCCCGAGTTCACTTGGAGACCATATGGATCCCCTGTCGGTTTAGCCCAGTGCGCCCCACCTCAGCTGTGAGATTAACTAAAATTCAGTATATGATTTCAAGGCAAGCAGCAAACAGAAAATAAAACAGTTGCACCAGATCCCAAACTGGAGGACGGAGCTGAGCTATAAGGACACAAAAGAGGAAGAGAGAGGGGACATCAGAAGGGTCTTCTTGACTGAGGTGGCATGTCACCTGAGATCACAGGCTTCCTGGAAACTCCAAGCCTTCGCAGGTTGTAAAGGGACTCTCTTTGCGGCCATGTTCTCTGGCACAGGAGTTATCGTGGGCGAGGCCCCGATTGACTTCCGTGAGGGAACATGGAAGTGTGTTGTCGTGCATAGACAAGCCATCATCTGAAGGGACTGCAGACCCCACCACCCTGTCTGTTTCCAGCTGTCACTTGGCACCCCGGTGGGACCAGCTGAAGCCTTCTTAGCCCCTCCTCTGTAGCAGGTACAATGCGTTAGCACCCAGGAGGCAGGCCTGGAATCTCAGCTCCAAGACTGAGCAGAGGATCACTGTGTGAGTTGTATAGTGAGTTCAAGACCAGCCTAAGCAACTTAGGGAGGCCTTGGCTCAAAACAAAAACAAACACATACAAGAGGTCTGTGGCAGAGCGCTTGCCCAGTGATAGCAAGGTATGGTCTTCAGACTCCAGGAGGAAGTTCAACCAAACACATGAAAACCAGAAAGCACCTCTACACATGCACTCAGAAGTTTGGACATAGCATGTACTGTTTTGTTCCGCAAACAAACTTGGATGCGGTTGTCAAGAAGGTACTGGAACAAACTGGAACAAACTACAAAGGTCTTGGGGGTCAATGGAGTAGGTACTTCTTACCAGGGTGCCTGGGCTGGTGCTGGAAAGACAGTTATTCAGGAATCAGCCTCCTGTGGCCCTGTGGCGCCACCTTGCTTTAGGACCTTAAAGTCATTCACTTCTGGGATCCAGTTAGAAGATGGAAAGCGAATCTACCTTCTTCCGAATATCACCTTTAAATAGTTTACATAGCACCAGCAAAGCCCACAGGGCTGGGCAAACTGGGCAACACGCTCCTTAGCTGGGCAGCACCTGCCAGCCACCGGTCTACTGCACAGAACCAGAAGGTATATCTCCAGTGGGCGCTAGCCATCTCGGCCACCCTGGGAAGATACAGAGACCTAAAGGAACTCCGACTCCTTCTCAGAGCTGTGAGAATCCAAAGCACAAAGCAGAAAGAATTAACTTCTAATTTCACACCTGCTGAGTGGAAGCTACAGAAGCTAAAAAAAGATAACCCGGAGGAAAAAGCATAAAAGCGTTGCACGAAAATCTTTCGAAGTGCTGCCTGGGATCGAAGGCCAGGGCCAGCACTTGCCCTTCTGCCACGGAGCACAAATAAATATGGGAGCAGAACTACTCTGTACAGAAATGTAGATTAAATATCATCTAGGGAGAGACAACATGACACCCCCTCACCCCTGGCCCCATTGCGACAAAGTTTCAGTTCTATCCATCCTCCCAGTACCAACAAAGCAGTCATCAACCACTTTGTAAAGCTTTGAGAGGATCTGGTCTTTCTTTCCTTTATTTTTGTTTCCTTGCCATCCTTAGGAGGCTGGAGGGTACCACAGTCTGGGAGTCGGAAGGCGCTGTTTCCGCTGATCATCACCTTCTGCAGGCATCCCAGGGGCTCCAGCAAAGATCCCAGAGAGGATTTTTGGAGAGTAGTTGTTCCGGCTTCTGCTCTGATCATGCTGTTTCTCTGAGACAGCCGCATCATCCTCATTGCGCAATGGGGAGCAACCAGTTGTTGCCGGATGTAATCCCAGCATGAAGAAATTCTGTTTACTGTGATGCTTTCTTGGGTCTGCTATGGACCTGGATGCTCCCGTTCACCTCTCCCACGCTCTTCCTTGCTCCAGCAGCCTCTTAGGTGGAGAAGAGGTTGTCACACCCATTTCCCTCTTATCTGTCCCTGGCCAAGGGGAACGGGAGACATACTAGGCTCAGGAGAGCTTGGTTTCCAGGCACCCGTTTTTCCTCAACCCTTGCTTTCTTATGTGTGACTCTGCTCACCCTCCACTTCTAGGTGAATGAACTCAAGATCTACAACCCACCCCGTGCCAAAGTTAGTAGTATCTGGCCACAGAGACGGACCAAGACCTGGTGTGTCCTCTAGGACTCTTGTCATGTGGTCACAGCTTGGATAATGACAAAAGGTTGATTCTGGTTTGTTCAGAGGTTTAGTAGAGTTATATGGAGAAGTCGTTTTCCCACTTGAAACAAAAGGCAGTGTCCGTCCCTGTGAGAACTGGCAGCCATCTTTGCCCAAGAAGCAAACTGACTTGAAGATCCCTAGGCATGGGGGTGAGTACTTGGAAAGAGCATGGTGGGGACTCTGAGAAAGCTGGTCAGTTGACTCACCCCACCAGAGGAGACAGAAAAGCACCCAGTCGTCAGGGATAAGTCAGTGCCTGCTGAATGTTCCCGTACCATAGACATTTAGATAGTAAGAACCAATATATGACGTACTTAAATAGCTTTCATACATATACGCACTAACTGATGTATTCCATTGCAAGGTCACACTTTTGTTATCAGGAGAACATTACATTGGCATTTTGATTCCACAGTTACCAGATCAATGGAGCTTTATTGAACATAACCCAAGGACATCAAACCTGTTATTTTTGAAACTATAAAAGTACTGCTAATTACTAATTATTTCAAGCAGGCTTATTATATATACTAAGCATTATGAAGCCTTTCTTACATCTTTCTGAACAAAAGTCTCTCATCAGCATTCCTAATTTTGCTAACTTCCCCCCCACCAGCCCCCACTCTCTTTACTCTGCTGCCGCCAGAACCCCTCTTTCTGTGACTGGTTCTGTCTTTTGTGAGGGAACACGGACCGGAGGTGACAGAAGCCAACATGGCTTTCCCAGCCCACCCACAGCTAACCACACTACATAACAGAGATTCATGATTGCCCCCAACTGCTCATGCATGCCCGGCTGCGCTGCTCCAAATCCTTTCTCCAAGTTCAGTGGACATCTGATGATCTGACTTCTATCTATGGGCTCTGGTCAAAATGCCTAGCGGATTTTAAGGTGCATGAAACTGATTTCGGGTCTGTTTAGAATGCTTTCTTCCAGGATCTTCACAAGGTGAAGGAAACGGATGGTGACCCCGATACCCAATCATCCTGGGCAAATTCCAGCTTTGTCTTTGATTCTCTTCCGTCGAGTTTCCACACACTGACTCCATTTTCTGATATGGGCTAACCAGGCCTTAGTGCGGTGGTTCTCAACCTGTGGGTCACACAACTCCTTTGGAGCCGAATGACACTTTCACAGGGGTCATCTAAGACCATCAGGGAACACAGACATTTACATTATGATTCATAACAGTAGCAAAATTATAGTTATAAAGTAGCACAAAAAAGAAGTTTCTGGTAGAGGGGTCATGGGTCACCCCAACCCGTGTAACTGTATGAAAGGGTTGCAGCATTAGAAAGGTCGAGAGCCACTGCCTTAATGAAAACAGGAACCACCTCCAGGCCTCTTTAGATGATCCAGGCATTTCGTGAACTCCGACCAAGTACTGTGCAGGTGTACGCTGCTAGCTGTTTACTCCTCATGCTCCACCCATATACCTTACCTCCCTTTCTACAACATGCTACAGTACCGAGAGTTCGGGCGCTTGTTCCCCTGCTCCGCTCCCATCCCGAGACACTCACATAGCAAACCTCTGACCAACGTAAGACCGTGGCTCACAGCTAAACTTCCTTTATGAGTTAATAAGTAGCAGGTACCTGGTAAGGAGCAGCGTCCAGCGAGGAAGACTCACTTTGGTGCTGCTGTTTGAAGGGACAGCGTATCCTGGACCGGAAGTTGCGGACATGACGGGCTCGTGGCTGCGGCGGCAGGAGAGCAAGGCTGCTGGCTTACATCGCACCGGTCTAGGAAGGCAGACAGAGAAGACAGAGCTAGGACAGGGCTATGAGTGTCCCACCCCCACCTCAAGCCCTACTTCTTCCAGCTAAATCTCACCTCTCCAAAGTTCCGCCATCTCTGCACCACCAGTGTTCCAATACATGAGTCTGTGGAGGCCATTTAGGTCCAAATCCTGACACTCTTGAGGTGGGGCCAGCCTGCGTCTTCTTGGCTGATTTAGTGACATTGATTAAGCCACCTGGCGCTGATAATCACTGGTGAGGCTAGTGGAGCATCTTCCTGGGGACTCTGCTTCCTTTACAGGCTCGCTCCGCCTTCCCGTCACACCCACCGCCCTGATAAAATGGACTTCCGTAGGAGTACGTGCAAAGCATTCACAGTGCGAACTCGGCTTCGCCATGCGCTTTCTTACCGGTCCAGTTGCAATGCTCTCTCCGACTGAAAGGTTGCCCCCATGAAACTCTGAAACTGGTGTGTTGCAAGAACAATAAGGAAATACTGGCACGTGCAGTGTTTATTAGAGAGTAGGTTAGTGTACATGCCCTCTAAATATTAGCTCATTGCATCTCCCAGCACATCCAGATGACTTTCAGAATCACTCATTTACGCTGTAGAAAGGAAGGCACAGATGAGCTCAGGCCAAGGACACAGAGCCAGCAGGCGATTGGTCTACACTACAGTTCCTCCCTTACGTGTGACTCCCCTCGCTAGGTTTGTCACACTGAGCATAAGGCGGCTGCTCGTTTATTTCTCTAGGATTTTGTCTTGTCGCGTAAGCCAGCCAAGAAGGTTAAGATACTGATACTCATCTATCTCAGTCTCTCTTGAATATCCCTAGTGTCTGCTCTCGTTGAAATTTGGCTGGCTTTCCATTAATGTAGTTTGTTGCATCGTTAATACAATGATGTATCAAGTGAGCTGGCCCCGGGGATGGGATCCAGGGTAAATCACCAGGGATTTATGTCCAACTTCATCATCCTTGATCCATCCGCATCAGCTTTCACATCATAACAGTCTCTGTTTATTCCTCTAATCTATGAGAGCAAAGAGGAAGCCATTAGTCACCTCAGTGACGGCCAGACATGCTGTATAAATCTGAGTCTTGTGCGCTGGCAAGCTTATCAGAAAAGAGATTTGGGTTTATGGTGCACACTCCCTTCTTGGTGAATTGATATCAACACAAATTATATGCTTGATAAATATACCAGAATCTTGCTTTGGGACTTGTGCAAGCTCACCAAACAGAAATGTCATTTTCCTTCTTAAAAAAATTTAATCTGTTACACACACACACACACACACACACACACACACACACACACACACTTGCTTGTGCACATGCTTCGGATTCAAGATGCAAGTCCTCAGCTTCTACTTCAGCCACCAAACCTCCATTCTGCCATTATGGACTCTCTCTCTCTCTCTCTCTCTCTCTCTCTCTCTCTCTCTCACACACACACACACACACACACACACACACACACTTGCTTGTGCTTGTGCTTCGGATTCAAGATGCAAGTCCTCAGCTTCTACTTCAGCCACCAAACCTCCATTCTGCCATTATGGACTCTAGCCTTTGCATACGGTAAGTCCAATAAAACCCCTTCCCTGTAAAGCACCTGCAGTATGGGATGGTCCATGAGTCTTGGGCAAGGGCTTGGAGATTGACACACATGCACAGACAGAGACATGGGGACACGGGTCATCCTTGAAACAAGAATGCCAACTTTATTGTGCTCCAGGGAAGGTTATATAGGGATTCTTAACTGATAGTCACGCCCCAGCCAAACCCACCAGAAACCACTC